>NW_007251251.1:692995-693599 GCF_000164805.1 Carlito syrichta
TTTTATTTTTCTTTTTGAGTTGGAGTCTCACTCGGTTGCCCAGACTGGAGTGCAGTGGCCGCTCCCAGCCACCACAGCCTCGACCTGCGGGGCTCCGGGGATCCTTCCGCCTCAGCCTTTCGCGTAGCCGGAATTACAGGCATGTGCTACCATGCACGGCTGATTTTTTGATTTACTGTAGAGATGAGGTCTCGCTGCCCAGGCGGTTCTCGAACCCACGGACTCAGGCAATCCACTCACCTCAGCCTCCCAAAGGCACGGGATTACAGGCTGAGCCACCAAGCCCAGCTAAACTGTATTTTCCTTTTTTTTTTTTTTTTTAATTGGAGTCTCACTCTGTTGCCCAGACTGGAGTGCAGTGGGTCGCTCCCGGCCTCCGCAGCCTCGACCTACTGTGCTCCGGCGATCCTTCCGCCTCAGCCTTCCAAGTTGCCGGAATTACAGGCATGCACTACCACGCCCGGCTGATTTTTTTATTTATTGTAGAGATGAGGTCTCGCTGCTCAGGCGGGTCTCGAACCCGCGGGCTCAGGCAATCCACTCACCTCAGCCTCCCAAAGGCGCGGGATTACAGGCTGAGCTACCGAGCCCGGCTTGTATTTTC
>NW_007251251.1:693619-694466 GCF_000164805.1 Carlito syrichta
AAAAAAAAAAAAAAAAAAAAAAATAGTTTCCTAGGGCTGCCATAAGGAAGTATCACACACTGGGTGTTAGGTCAGACCCACCAGGGTGGGGTGTGCGATCCTGTGCCATGTGAAAGATGCAAAGAATTGCACAGAAGTGAGACTGGAAAATATAGTTTATTTAGAAAGTAAATTAGAAGAGAGGAGCTTCACCTTCCCAGGGTAGGGGAGGGAGCCAAGGCCGGGAAACATGGCAACTGTGTTTCAAGGAGCCACATGGTCAGATCATGGCTTAGCAAAGCAATGGCGACTGGCTACTTGAGGTGGAATGCTTTTAAACATCCCCTTTGATGGGGGCAGGTCATTAAGGTGGTTGGGTGGTGGTTCGCTCCACATCATCATGAAGGGGCAGGTAAGCACAGGTCAGGTGATAGACACGGTGGCTCACGCCTATAATCCCAGCACTTTGGCAGGCTGAGGTGAGAGGATTGCCTGAGCCCACGGGTTCGAGTCCAGCCTGGGCAATTTGGTGAGACCTTGTCTCTATAATAAATCAAAAAATTAGCCAGGCATGGTGGCGCATGCCTATAGTTCTAACTACTTGGAAGGCTGAAGCAGTAGTATCACCTGAGCCCAGCAGGTCAAGGTTGCGGTGGCCGTGAGCGTGCCACTGCACTCCAACCTGGGCAACAGAGTGAGACTCCAACTCAAAAACAAAAATATTATTTGCCAGGCATGGTGGCTCACGCCTATAATCCCAGCACTTTGGGATGCTGAGGTGAGAGGATTGCCTGAGCCCACAGGTTTCATACCAGCTTGGGCAACTTGGTGAGACCTCATCTCTTCAATAAATTAAAAAAAAAAAAGT
>NW_007251252.1:0-813 GCF_000164805.1 Carlito syrichta
CCAGCTAACCAGCTGTCTAGCCAACTGACTAAACATGCTGACTTAACTAGCTAGCAAGCTGACTTAACTGGATGAGCTAACTAGCTACCTACTTAGCTATCCAGCTGGCTTAACTGGCTGAAATACCTAGCTAGCCAGATGTCTAGCCATCTGACTTAACTAGTTTTTTAACTACCTGACAAGCTGAATAGCCATCTGACTTAATGAGTTGACATCTAGCTAGCCAGCTGGTTGCCAGCTGACTTAACTAGCTGACTTAACCAGCTAGTCAGCTGGCCAGAGAGATCACTAAACAAGCTGGCTACCTATCTAGCCAGCTGGCTTGCCAGCTGACATACCTAGCTGACATAAACTAGCAAGTTGGCTAGCCAGTTCTCTTACCTATCTTGCTAACTACCTAGCTAGCAGACTAGCCAGCTGAATTAACTAGGTGCATTGAACAGCTAGCCTACTGGTTAGCATGTTGACTAATCTAGCTAGCTAACGACCTAGCCAGCTGGCTAGACAGTTGAATTAACTAGCTGTCTTAACCAGCTTGCAAGTTGGCTATCAGCTGGCATAAGTTGCTGACATCACTATCTAGTCAAGTAGCTATCTAGCTGACTTAACTATCTAGTTAACTACCTTGCAAGTTGGCTAACCAGTTCTTTTATCTAGCTGAATTAACCAACTGACCAGCTAGCTAGCCAACTGACATAACTAGCTCGCTACCAAGCTATCCAGCTGGATAGCCAGCTGACTTAACTAGCTGACTTAACCAGCTAGCTACCTAGATAGATAGCTGAATTAAATAGTTAGCTAACTAGCTAGCTA
>NW_007251252.1:1689-3742 GCF_000164805.1 Carlito syrichta
GTTAAAATTGTTTATCGTGCTAATGTTTATAAGATATCTGTACTGAATGCATTTTACGAGTTGTTTATCCAACATCTTCATGAGGGATTTGTCATTCTTAAGCAACTCCCCTATTTGATAGTCCCCATATCTTTGTCATCCCGTCATATGCTGAATATGGTTTACAGACGTTGTATGAGGTTAATGCTGTGTTAGAAAGACAGAATTTTTTTTAGCTACTTTAATTTTAGGAATTACAGCATTAATAAGTTATTGCTACTTCAGTAACTGTTTCAGCTGCAGCACTATCTAAGGAAGTTCATACAGCTACCTTTGCTGATCAGTTATCTAAGAATGTTTCTATTGCATTAGCTACTCAGGAGATTATAGATCGAAAGTTAGAGTGTAAAGTTAATGCTTTAGAGGAGACAGTTTTAGCAGTAGGACAAGCGCTTGTAACTTTAAAGATAAAATTGGCTCTCTGATGTCACTCTGAGTTTAAGTGGATTTACCTCACTCCTTTGGAGGTGAATAAGTCTGTCCATAATTGGGACAAGATAAAGAATCATATCCTTGGAATTTGGAATCATTCAGACTTGAGTATAGACCTTACTAAATTACATCAAGACATGCAGGACATGACTGTTGCTCAAAAGCAGTTCTGGTCCTATAAAACGGCTAGCTCCATATTTAATAACTTCTCATTGTTTGTTAATCAAAAGTCATTGATGTCTATACTTATTAATGTGGGAATTTGCGGGACAGTGATTCTTGTGTTGCTATGCTTACTTCCAGTTATTTTCAGAGTACCGAAGAAGAACATTTCTCAGCTCAATACCGAGTTTCATGGTTTTGTGCTAAAAAATAAAAAAAGGGGGAGATGTTGGAAGCTGGCCATGGAAGCCCACTGAGCGTTAGGGATCAGGGAGGGCCGTGGATCCCGTGACTGCTAGGATGTGTTCAGGAGCCATTGATTCCATTTTCCTCCTCATTTTACCACACAGCACAAGCAACCTAAAGGAACTCTGCTGGCCTAAGCTGAAGGCTCTGTGACTGTGACAGGCATGGCTCACTCTAGAAACCCATTGTTCCTGTTTCCCATAAACTGTGGTTTTGGCTTAGGTATTAGGTATAATTCAAATTCAGGTCACATTTGGGTGCCTTTTATACGGTACAAGCCTCTTTATAAGATTTTAAAGTATATTTGTAGAGGTAGTGTATGCTTACAGAGAGCTGTTTTCACTTTTCAATGGTATAGATGACTAGAGTTACAAGAAATGGCCCAGCACAAATTTAGGGCTGGGCCACATTCCCGAGGGCCCAGTGCATACTTTGGACTGGGCTACATTCTTTTAGGCCGGATTTAGCTACAGTTCATGTGGGGTTTTTCTACCTATTATAGAAATAGAATTTATTTTATTCATAGAAAATATTGTACAATAGGTCATGCTAACATCAGGGAATCATGTTAGTTCAAGCATGTTCAATCATATTTTGAGGTTTAATAAGAATAAAGTTAACTTTAGAAATTTCATTGTCTCCATTTTCTACAATTGTGGTTTTGGCCTTAGTACATTTACAGTTTACATTTGGATTTTAATTTTAGAAGCGTTGTTGCTGATGATCAGCTTTATATATTAGGATCAGAAATTAGAAACTCTCATAGAAATTAGGATAGATATATAGGACTTTAGAATAGCCATTTTGTTAAGAGATTGTAGTCTATTGTTCCAAAAAGTGACCCACCGTGAAACTTGGACTGGGCCACATCCTATAGAGTCCAGCATGATCTTTGGACCAGGCCACATTCTTTAGGAATTGCTTTAAGCTATAATTAAGAGCTTCCGTAGCATTGTGTAAGTGGTATTAGCATAGAATAGAAAGGTAATAAAGTTTAAGTTAGTCATCAAGGCTATTGAGTGAGCTTTAGAAGTTATTGATTATCAGAACATCATTTGGCTAGTAGGGATTGTTGCACTGCTTTTGAAGAGCATTAACTAGCAAAGGATACAATAAGACAATCTTGAGGTTTGTCCTTCCTCATACCTGAGAAAACATCTGGTGTTTTGGGTAG
>NW_007251253.1:0-940 GCF_000164805.1 Carlito syrichta
GTTTTGGTCTTCGAGCTCTGAGATTCTTTCTTCTGCTTGGCTGATTCTGCTTTCCATTCTTATTAGTCTGTTATTCATTTCCATCACAGTATTCTTTACTGCTGTCACTTCTGACATCAGCTCCTTCCTATTTTCCTCTTGTCTCCCCTCAATTTGTTTAATTCTCTCCATTAATGCCTTGATGTCTGGGTTTGTTGCATGTAACCAGTCATTCTGGGGGCTCTTCATTGTTTGTGTTCCAGAATCTGTTTTCTCAGTGTCTGATCTCCCAGGGGTCTGTGTGAGACCTATATTCTTCTTTCAGTTTTTCTTCATTTGTGCGATTTTTCCCCCTCCCTACTTTTTCTTTCGTTCCACGTCACCGTCTTCTTTAATTCTGTCATTCAAGGGTAAAGGGATTGGTTTTACTTCTGTTTGTTCAATCTCCTATTCTTTATGTATGCCCTCTTACTTTGTTCAATTCTGGAATTGCACTGTAGGTTGGAGGTGGTCTTTTTTGCAGTTTTGAGATTTACTTAAGGGGGGAGCTGTGATTCAAAATCTATCTGCAGGTCCTGGTATTTGCTGACAGGTGTGTGGATAATGTGGAACCCACTTCCTACTGCCTTGGAATCTGTCCATGCAATGGGGCTGTAGGTTTACTCCCTGAAATAAAATGTGGTTAGCGGAGGGAAGAGAATGGAGTAGATAGTGGGTTGAAGAAAGGAGTGGAGGGATAGAGGAGTAAGGGGGGAAACAAACGAGTGTGTCAACAAATAGAAAGAGAGGCCTATGCTGAAACAGATCAAAACAACAGACCACAGCTACAGACGAACCAACTCTCATACAAAAAACAAAAAATAGGAATAAAACGTATAGTGATGCTAACATTCAAGCTAACCAACCACCTTATTAGTGTGCTGTTCCTCTATACAAAGATATGGTTTACAGAGAGAAGAAA
>NW_007251253.1:1527-141828 GCF_000164805.1 Carlito syrichta
GTTTTGGTGTTGTTACCTTGAATCGCCAGCAGGTGGTGCTATCTCAGCTGCTCGCCACAGGGGGGGTAGGGCCGGACAGGAACAAGATGGCAGGCAGGCAGAAAACAGGAGATTTACGGCGGGCAAGACTTCTCGGTCGCAGAAGAGGTGGCAGCGATCCCAGCAGATTTTCCCTGAAGGGGCTTGAAGGACTGAAGTGAATTGCCTCCGGCCTTGGTGGTGTGATGTGCTACAGTCGACACGGAGGTCATGGCAGCAGCGGCGGCAGCAGCGGCGGGGGTGGTGGGGGGTGGGGGGGCAGTGCCGGTGGCAGTGGTGGCGGCGGCAGCGCCGTTTGCGCTGCAGTGACTGTCCAGTCTGTTGCAATGCTCCAGCAGTGGCGACGGCTGAGCTCCGTATGAAGAGCAGGCTGCAATGTTGGGGTCCGCAGCCCCCGGGACGAGAGTCAGAGACCCCCTACAGATCTCCTTTGCAGAGGGCTTCACAGTCCGGGTTACCCTGTCGCCATCTTGCTGCCAGTCTCCAGTTTTTTGTTTTGTTGATTATTTGTATTATCTTTTTATCTTCTATGTCCCAGATTTGAGCTTTTATTTTGGTGATCTGGATTCTTCTGCTGAAGTCAGGATTTTGATAGCCTTGTGTTTACAGCTTCCTTAACTGTCTTGTTAGGCTGTTAATTTGTGATCCATCCTTCCATTTCCTTCATGTGCGTTTGTAGAGATATGAATTCCCCTCTTACTACAGCTTTCATGGCATCCCTTCCCAGAGGTTTTGGTCAGCTGTTTCTTCATTTTCATTTGTTTCCAGGTATCTTTTAATCTCTGTTTTGATTTCTGTGCTGACCCAGGAGTTGTTTATCATCATGCTGTTTAGTGTCCATGTCTTTGTGAATTTTGGGGGAAACTTGTTGGTGTTGATATTTATTCTTATTCCTTTGTGGTCAGGGAAGGTGCAAAATTTCAATCTTATGAAATTTGTTTATGCTTGATTTATGGCCAAGGATGTGGTCAATCTAAGAGTATGTTCCATGAAGTGATGATTAGAATGTACATTCTGTGGTTGCTGGGTGGAGCGTTCTGTAGGTGTTAATTAAGTCCACTTGGTCAAGATTCAGATTGAGGTTCTGGATCTCCTTGCAGATTTTTTGTCTTGATGATCTTTCTAGGGTGGTGATTGGGGTTTTAAGGTCCTGCTATTATAGTGTTAGAGTCAATATATTTTTCAAATTTACCTAGAAGCTGCTTTATGAAAGTTGGTGCTCCTATGTTAGGTCTATATATGTTTATGATGGATATTTCTTGTTGATGGGTTGAACCTTTTATCATTATGTAGTGGCCTTCTGTATCTTTTTTAATTTTTGAGACCGTAAAGGGTATTTTGTCTGAGATTAATATTGCAACTCCTCCTTTCTTTTTTGCTCCATCTGCCTGATATTTTGCTTCCCATCCTCTTACTTTGAGTCTGTGAGTGTCTTTTCTGGTGAGATGAGTCTCTTGGAGGCAATATATTGTTGCCTGATGATATTTTATTCATTTTGCTATTCTATGTCTTTTCAGTGTGCATTTACTCCATTCACATTCAGGCTAATTATTGAAATGTGAGAGTTTATCCATGTCATGAGGTTCTTATAGAGTTGTTGTTCCTGTTTGTTTGATTTTTTTTTTTTTTTTTTGGTTTTGGAGTTGGTTCATGTGTGTCTTCAATCTTTTTCCTGTACTCTTGTGAAAAAGGTTGTTGTTCCTTTTTTCTTTTCTTCTATGTTTAATACTTTCTTAAGTGGTTCTTGTAGAGGTGGTCTGGAGGCAGTATATTTTCTTAGGGATTGGATGTCTCAGAGAGATTTTAATTCTCCTCACTGATGAAGCTTAGCTTGGCTGGGTAGATTATTCTTGGTTGAAATTATTTATCTCTGAGAACTTTGATGATTGGGCTCCAAACTCTCTTAGTCTAAGAGTTTCTGTAGATAAATCTGCTGCTATTCTAATAGGTCTTCCCCAGTTGTTAGTCTGACCTTTTTATCTTGCTTCCTGTAGGATTTTTTTTTATACCTACTTTGTTTTGGCAAATTATTATGTGTCTGGGAGTTGGTCTTCTCATTTGTTGTCTTGCAGGCATTCTCTGAATCTCTTGTGGCTTGAATTTTTGCATCACTGATGAGATGAGGGAAGTTTTCTTGAATAAGTTCATGAAATGTTTTTTCTAGGGTGGTCTCTGTCTCTTTTCTGTCTCTTTTCTGCCTCAGGAAGTCCAATTACTCTTAGGTTCAGTCTCTTGCAGTAATCACTCATCTCTTGAAGTTTTTGTTCCTTTTTTAAAGCTTCTTTTCTATGGTTTGGACAGTTTGGGTTAGTTCTATATTTTGGTCCGCAAGCTCTGAGATTCTGTCTTCTACTTGACTAATTCTGCTTTCCATGCTTATTAGTTTGTTATCTATTTCAGTCACAGTATTCTTTACTGCTGTTATCTCAGTTATCAACTCCTTCCTATTTTCCTCTTGTCTCTCCTAAATTCTTTTTATTTTCTCCGTTAATGTATTGATCTCTGGATTTGTAGCATGTGACTAGTCATTCTGGGGCCACTTCATTGTTTGCATTCTGAAGTCTTTTTTCTCTGTGTCTGAACTTCCAGGAATCTATGTGAAACCTTTATTCTTCTTTTGGTTTTTCTTCATTTGTGTAGATTTCCACCCTCCCACACACACACTCTTTTTTCCCCCTTCTTTTTTTTTTTTTTTTTTTCAGTTGGAATCTCACTCTGTCACCCAAACTGGAGTGCTCCCAACCACTGCAGTCATGACCTACTGGGCTCTGGCAATTCTTCTGCCTCAGTCTTCTGAGTAGCCAGAATTACAGGCACACGCTACCATGCCCAGCTGATTTTTTTTGATTTATTGTAGAGATGAGTTCTCGCCAAGTTGCCCAGGTGGGTCTCCAACCTGCAGGCTCAGGCAATCCACTCACTTCAGCCTCCCAAAGTGTGGGATTACAGGTTGAGCCACCGAGCCCAGCTGGCCCTTTTCTGTTTTTCAGGATCAGTGGGGGTGCTTTTACTCCTGTTTGCTCAATCTCCTATTCTTCCTTATGTGGATCCTCTGGCTTTGTTCACTTCTGAAGCTGGAGTGTGGGTGGGCTATACTTTTTGCAGGTTTGAGATATAATTGAGGGGGACTTGTGATTCAGAATCTATCTGCAGATCCCAGTATCCACTGGCAAGTGTATGAGCACCCTGAACCCACTTCCCCTGCCTTATAATCTGTTCATGTAGTGGGGGTTTAGGTTTGCTCTTGGAATAAAATGAGATAAGAAAAAGGAAAATAATGGAAGAAGGAAGGTAGGAAAGGTCAAGAGGAAGGGGAGAGAGAAAAATGTAAGAGGGAAAACAGACAGATGTACCAACTAATAAAAAAATAAAAGACACAAAGGTAGAAAAGAGTAAAAAAGAAACAAAGAAACAAAAAAAAAAACCTAAATAATACATATAGTCACACAAACATACAGTCCAATAAAATCCTGCCTGTTGATTTATTCTTCTCCTACACAAACAGAGAGTCTAAAGAATAGGAAGAAGAAGAAAAAAAATAGTAAAATAACAAAGCAAGTATGAAAATGTTATCAAAACCAGAATGGAAGAGAAGAAAAAACTAAAACTAAAAGCAAAAAAAGTGAGCAAAACAGTCAAAAATCAAAAATCAAAGCAAGAAACCAGACTGGCTCTGTGGTCCTTCCTGTGTGTTCAAAGTCCCTGCAGCTCTGATCTCTAGCCCCTCCCCTCTGCTCTCATCACAGACAGATAGGGTTACTTATAGCTTGGTTCAGTTGCTACAGGTCTACTTTGGGAGGAGGATGAATCAGATCTGGGTTTACTGGACTTGCTGCCTGTTAGGTCTTCCACACAGATCTGCGTTGTCTGATTCAGCTCGGGGGAGGGTTTTCTGTCTCTCTGGGTTTGACCAGATTACCTTAGGCAACAAGTTGGAGGCTGCCTGGGAGCTGGGTGGGACAATTCAAATCTCTGCCTGGAAAATGGTTGCAGTGGGCGGCTTCTCATCAGGCATGGACTCCTCTCCATTTTCCCCAATCCTCTCTCTTCACCGATCAGATCCAGCACTCCAGCTGTTCCTGTTATGACAGGTGATGGTGTGCACATGTTTATTGCAGCACTATTCACAATAGCAAAAACATGGAACCAACTGTGTTACCCATCGAAACTGGACTCAATTTTAAAAAATGCAGTACATATACACAATGGAATATTAAGCAGCCATAAAGAAGACAACATATGAATGTTGTGGCAACTTGGATGGATTTAGAGTCTATCATACTCAGTGATCTTTACAGAAACAAAAAACAGAGTTCCACATGTTCTCAATCATATGCAGACCCTGAACATTTACCATAATACTATAGGAAAGGAATTGGCAGTAGAGGGATACTACCAGAGTGGGGGTGGGGAGGACACAGCATTAATAAGGGTACCTGATCTCAAACCAGGAAAACTGAGAACCAAAGCAAGATCTAAACTTTACCTGTATGATAACCACTTGTGCACCTAATCCTGAATTGTAAACCATATCTTTAAAATAAAAAAAAGACATGTGAGATAAAGTGACATATACTACTTTTAGACTTGGTCCTTAAAAATTCCCATACTTAGCCGGGGTGGGTGGCTCAGCCTGAGACTGAGGTGAGTGGATTGCCTGAGCCTGCAGGTTCAAGACCCACCTGGGCAGGAAGACCTCATCTCTACAATAAATCAAAAAATCAGCCGGGCGTGGTAGTGCATGCCTGTCATTCCGGCTACTTGGAAGTCTGAGGCGGAAGGGTCGCCGGAGCTCAGCAGGTCGAGGCTGCGGTGGCCAGGAGTGGCCACTGCACTTCAGTCTGGGTGACAGAGTGAGACTCCAACTCAAAAAAAAAAAATTCCCATACTTGAGTTTTGCAAGATGAAAAAAGAAATGGAGACAGATAGTGGTGATGGCTGTACACCATCATGATTGTACTTAATGTCACTAAACTGTCCTGTTTTAAACAGTCAAATATTAAACTTAATCTTTTGTATTTTGTCACAATTTCAAAATAAATTTTAAAATGTTCCCCCAAAAGTAAAATAAAATAAAAATTTTTTAAAGTTTATTATTATTTTTTATGTGGAAGTTCTATCAATTAGTTAAATGTAAATTCTCATTCATTAATGCAAAATACAATATGTTACCATTAATAATTTTTGTGAGAGCAGGTAGTTTTGTCTGATTATTATTAAGGTCTTTTAAGTAATTACTTTGACAAGGAAAAAAGATTTATAGTCAAAGCAAATATAAGAGGAAGTGTTTAGAACCTTTATTATTTCTGTAATGTTTATAAAAAGTGTTTAAATATTAAATGCAGCCGGGCTCGGTGGCTCAGACTGTAATCCTGCGCCTTTGGGAGGCTGAGGTGAGTGGATTGCCTGAGCCCGCGGGTTCGAGACCCGCCTGTGCAGGCGAGACCTCATCTCTACAATAAATTTAAAAAAAATTAGCTGGGTGGGGTAGCGCGCGCCTGTAGTTCCTGCGACTTGGAAGGCTGAGGCGGAAGGATAGCCGGAGCCCAGCATGTTGAGGCTGTGGTCGCCAGGAGTGGCCACTGCACTCCAGTCTGGGTGACAGAGTGAGGCTCCAACTCCAAAAAATAAAATAAATAAATAAATATTAAATGCAGAAGAATATGTATTAGGTTAGATGATAATTCTAATTGTGGTAAAATTGTTTGGAGCATTTGAATAGTTAATATTTAAATAACATGAAAAATCAATATTTTCTAGTGTAAAGTATTTTAGCATCACATATTTTAATAAACATATAAATATAATTATTCTGATATTTTGAAAATCAAAGGTACAATATCAACTTTACAACTTTACAATTTACTTAATTAGGAGAAAAAAGCAAAGTACAATAAATTTCCTTCATTTTAGGCATATTTATTCAGAATATAAAGAAGAGAAGGGAATTGTTTGTGAAAAATGAGGTAATAAAAATATCTTTTTCACCAGACACATTTCAAAACTATGAATTCTAAAAACATACTTTAATAAGAAGAAATATGTATAGTTTTTCAATATATACCAGGAAAAATATTAAAGAAAAAGTTTTCTTGGTACATTTAAAATAAGTAAGCTTATGTGAATTATACCTCAGCAAAGCTGTTTTTTAAATGACTGCTATAAACTACTATCAATGTTAACATATTTTAAGAGACTTGAGAAATACTAATCATATTTTCAAATTTTCATAAAGAAAAAAGAATAATTTTTTTCCTGATGAAAATAATATGGCTGAGTGAACACAAAATGTTTCAGCTACTGATAGTGCTGATAAATTATTTTCTTGCAACATAATATAAAAACATAAGTTCTTTACTACTTAATTTTAATGATAATGCTTTTGTTTTTAACTTTGTAAAACATTGTTAGACAAACATAATGTTTTAATCTTAAATCATATTTTAATCTTAACTATTTTTCTTCTCAGTGATGTAAAACTCACAGTGGTAATTTAATTTGACTATAAATTAATTTAACACAATTTAGATAATACATTAATATTCATATATGTAATTTATATAAACATATATTTGACCTAGTTATAAAGATAATACAAATGGTAGTATCAAATTGTTCTATAGAAACTTCTTGTTAACTTGCTTTATTCTGGTTTTGTTGTTTTTTTAATCTTTAACATACATATGCAGGTTGGGGTTTAAATTTATGGAGTGAAGTTATTGCTCTCCTTCATTTCCTCAAAGAATATAAGTAACTTAAAAGTATCAAAGAGAAACAGAAGCAGAAATACAAATATTATTTTTAGCATATCTAAAAAAATAAAATGGAAGTCAAGTATTTGGTTATCAGACATGATGATGAACCCTTATGCTCTTTTCTAAGACCCGCTCCACTTATGCACAAAATTACATTTCCTCTCATCTATTCCATGTATTTTTATTTTGTTTTTGCAAATACTCACTGAAATAAATTTTAAATCAATTATTTTAAATAACTTAAAATACTTTCATGAATCCTGAGAAAAATCTTTATATATTTTTATCATAGATATCTTAGATGTGTGTGTGTGTATATACATATACACACACATGTGTCTGTGCAGACACATGTATATATATTCTCTTAAACTCATTTTTCTTTTCCCAGAACTTCTTGTTATCTTTGGTTCCTTTGTGGAGCAAATCTCTTTAAAAAGTAGTGTTCAGTGCCCCACTCACCACCTTTTATCATTTCCCATTGTCTCATGGACCTGTTACAGTTGACTTGCAGGATCTATGTTCTTCGTTCACTGGACCTCACAAAGTGGTTTGACATAGTTGATCATGCATCCTTCTTGATTTTTTAAAAATTGACTTTCCAGATGGCCAACAGAATTGGTTTTCCTACTACTGTATATGGCTTTTTCCACTAGGTTCCTTCTTACTTCCTTGGCTTATTGATATTCTCTATATGTAATGTATGATTTTATTTAATCCATTGACTTTAAGTGTCTTTAACACGTTTTTGACTCTGAAAATCAAATCTCTATTCTTGATCTGTTTCTTGATATAGATGTCATATATACAAATGTTTTTTTGACTTCTCTATTTGGATACAAAGTGGGTTTCTCAGATTAAGCATGTAAAAAATATAACTTGAAGATATTACACCAAAATAATTACAAGGCAAAAACATGAGTATTCTTTGACCTCTGTCTTTCCCTCAAACCCAACAATCAATCAGTTAACAAGCAGCATATATCTTAGTTCAGGCAACCATCATTGATTACCTGAATTATTGTAATAGTCTCCCAAGTTCTGTTTTTAACCTCCATTTTGCCTATTTTTCAAATAAGTATTCAAAGATACAATGATGCATGGATTTTGTCATTTTTTTGTTCTCTGGCTGAATATTATTTCAGAACAGAACTTTATGCCAATTAGATACTATAAAATAGGTTATGATTATTGAAGAATTTTGTGGTATATTTTTAAGTAACTATTGAAAGAAAATAAAATCAGATAAATATGAGATAAAAATCATATTAATTCAATAGAAGACAAAAAAGGCAAAAAAATAAAAAGAAGAAAATCTTTAAATCTATTTTTTGTTTTTGTTTTGTTTGTTTGCTTTGTTTGTTTGCTTTCTGAGCTGTAATCTCACTCTGTCACCCAGGCTGGATGACACTTCAACCCTCCAAGTAGCTGAAACCACAGGCACACACTACCATGTCTGGTTAAATTTTTGGACTGATTGTAGACACAGGTTTCACCAGTCTGCCCAGACTGGTCTCGAATCCCTGGGTTCAGGTCATCCTCTTGTTTCTGCCTCCCAAAGTAGTGGGATTACAGTTATGAGCCACAGTCCTGTCCTAAATCTATCTATAATAAAAAATTCAGAATGATTTAAGAAAAGCTGCTAAATTATATTTTAAAAATACAACCCTAGAACATAAGATCAGACTTAATATGAAAGCAAAATGATGAGAGAAAAATATCAAGCAAAAACAAACCAAATAGCTTGATGTAGACATTTTTATCTGGATCAAAATAAAACTTAGGGCAAAAAAAGTAGAGGGCTGTATGCACATAGAATCAAGTCAAACTGAATAAGAAGTTATTCAGGTAGGAGGCTGAGGTGAGTGGATTGCCTGAACCCGCGGGTTCGAGACCCACCTGGGCAGCGAGACCTCATCTCTACAATAAATCAAAAAATCAGCCGGGTTTGGTAGCGCATGCCTGCAATTCCAGCTACTCAGAAGGCTGAGGTGGAAGGACCGCCGGACCCCAGCAGGTGAGGCTGCGGTGGCCGGGAGCAGCCGCTGCACTCCAGTCTGGGCGACCGAGTGAGACTCCAATTCAAAAAAAAAAAAAAAAAGAAGTTATTCAGGAATATTAATCAATTATAAATATGTGTATATTTTGACATACCCCAAAATACATATAGTAAAAATTGTAGCATTCTAGAAGTAGTTGATCAACTGAAAACTTGTCAGCTGGTATATCAAACCATTAGAAGATTTAAACAACACAATGTTTTATCTTATTTAGCATATTTTTATTTTTTTAAAAAAAGCATATTATAACAATAATTAGTTTTAATTAAATTACCTATTTCTATACTTAATTTTTTTCAATATTTGCAAAATTTATTATTTCAGTTTATATGACAATAATTCAAAAAGTAGTTCTCATCTCATGCAAATTCTAATTAGATACCTAAATTAGGTTATAGTGTTTTCACTAACTTGCTCTTTTTCCTGAGGTGGGACTCATGGTCTTCTACTAGATGAACTTTCTCAAATGTGTGAGAAACCTAGCTTCAGGTTTTTACAACCACAAAAGAATAAAACCCTGTTTTTCTGACTGTCTCAATACAAAGGGTACCAGGGAAGAATTCTGATTGTTTTTATACAGGTCACTTGCCTATTTCTTTGTTCATCACTGTAGTTAGGCAGGTTCTATGATTGATCCAGAGTTTTTTGTAAGTAAGACAGCAGACTAACTCATTGGCTAGGCCCAGCACTTTGTTATATGAGAAATATCTTTTGGAAAACACTGTGAGAGAATGTCCAGAAGAGTGTCAGTGTCAAACATGGATGCTAAATATTTCCAAAAACTCTCAATACACTGTGACTGAAAAATTCAACTAACAATTTGTGTACTAAATCTGAAAATATACCTAAAATATTATCTTTATTTGCAATGAATGAAATATATCTTTTTTTTTAACTATTCAGAAAGCATGGTAGTAAATGAAATTTACATTTATAACTGGAGGGCAAAAAATATTTTAATAATATTTTAATGAGAAGTTATTTAAAGATAACTTTTTTAGAACATTAATGAAAAGGTGAAAGAATGGTAGTAAAATGAATATACACACATATACATATATGTAATGTCACTGGCTTAAGTTTAGGGTACACAGAATTAACTAATATTAAGCTGTATTTCAATCATGTTCCATAAAAAACACTCAAATTTTCCAAAACTTTAGAAAGTTCAAACATAAATACAGCATTGTGAACATAAAGTTGTTTTATGATTGCAGTAAAAGTGGTAGTATGTCGTCTCTGCTGATATTCAGACTGGATGTCAACTGAACACTCTTTATGTGTAGAAAAACATAATGGATCATTCTCTGTTTTCTCCATGGAAGGTAATGAACAGTGTATGGTTAGAGCTACAAAATTTCTTGATTTATATAATAATTTGAAAATGATAGCTATAAATTTAGGGGTCAAATTTTAATGGTTTGAAATTGATTTTATTATTGCCAGAAACAGTGACAGGAATGGACATTATTTACTCAGAGAGCCTTGCTGTTATTGCCATAATATCACTTACATAAATATTAAATTTCTTCAGATATTTGTAGACTAGAAAGTCACTAGACTGCTACCTCATAATATTTTGCTTCCAAATTCAGCATTACTTAAAAATGGTAAAATGCCAACACATTTTGAAAAATATCTATTTTTGTATTACCTTGTGAACAAAAATAATATTGGTGTTTACATTGAGTTTGATTCCTAGATGCAAATATCTTTCTATTTTAAATAAATAATCAGTGACTATTCACATTGTTTTTAGCAGCATAAGCTAAATTATCCTGTGGGGGAAAAAATCCCCATGTGTTAGTGACTTACAACAAAAGATTTGAATCATGATACATATTTATCTCAAGTTGAATGTAACATTTTTCTATGTTTCTATATTACAGGGATCCAAGCTAACTGACCAAACCCCACTAGGTTATTGCTGATCTTATGTATAACTGACAAAAGACATATCAGGGTGGAATTACATAATGGCACTTAAAATTTCTGCTTGTACATGACAAACATTACTTCAATTCATATTTTATTGGTCTGAACAAGTCACATAGCTAAATTGGTACTTAAAATAGACAGTCTTCTGAGCTTCCCAAAGAAGGGCACTATATGTCAATTCTGATAACTATATTGTGCTGAACAAATATTGTGAACAAGAACAAAGGCAACTACATGTCAAATATATTCATTTCTTTTCATTTCACTTATAAAACAAGCTTACGAGTGGAACTGGAGGAGATTCTCTTAAGTGAGGTAACTCAGAAACAGAAGTCAGAAACTACAGGTTCTGCTTATAAGTGGGAGGTAAATAATGTGTACATAGAATGTGATCATTATCAGAAACTAGAAAGTCTAATAATGTGGGAGGAAAGTGAGGGATGAGAAATTACTTAATGGGTACAAGGTACACTATACAGTGATAATTATGCTAAATATCCAGACTTCATCACTAGGCAATATATCCATGTAACAAAACCACCACTTGTATGCCTTAAATTTTTGTCAAAAAAATCCACTACTCTTGAAGAAAGGCAACCTAAGTGTCCTATACAATATTGACAATAAACTCACATCTAGAATTTTATTATCTCTAAATGATGTCAGGATGTGATTTTTTTGCTCTGAGACATGAACTAAAAAGACAAATTATTTCTTCATGTCAGCTAAGCCTACATGAGGAACAGTAAATGGATAGCTGCAATGAAGTTTACTTTTGGAGAGAAGACAAAAAGAGTTATAAATTATATACTCTACTGTTCCATAACAATTGTGAAATTTCACTGGGTAGATAGATGTTTCCAGGCTTTCCTAACCTGAGAACTGAGGACACTTCCCTAAATCCTCTTTTCTGTCTTTAAATAATGTGTTTGATTGAGGATTTATGTTCCCATAATAATCAAATCCAAACTGTCAAGAATTTAATTGGCTTTTTATCTATGCTATTTCAATCTGATTTCTGTACCGATAGCCACACCCACACATGTTTTCTAAAAGTGTCTTTCTCTGGACCTAATTGTGGTCAATTACATTTAAAAGGGAGAGCCACTTTCTTAATCTCTTTTATTTGAACAACTTTTACAACTTTAGGAAACTAACTGGCAAATTAATCTACTCAGAGTTTTATTTATAAAAAAATTAATAATTACATCTTCGAACTTTGACTAAGAGGCTAAGTTGTGATTTATCCCCTGAAGACATTCTTATTTTCTATTTACTGAAAACAAGAAATAATTCTAACTTTAAAACTACTATGAATAAAATTCCTAATTAGAAAATATCCCTGTAATTTGTGGCTATTAGAGAATAAAAATAACTTTATGTAATAACTTCTTTTAATAAAATATTTTTATTTTTAATTTTTAGTTTATTATTCTATTTTTTTTCTTGAGTTGAAGTCACATTCTGTCACCCATGGTGGAGTGCAGTGGCACGCTCATAGTCACCCCAGCCTCAATTTGCTGTGCTTAGGCGATTCTCCACTTCAGGCTTCCAAGTAGCTGGAACCAAAGGCGTGTGCCACCACACCTAGCTGTAATATCATCTCTTTAAAGGCAGCCAATGGAAAACAATCCTAGCATTCTTTTTTTAAAAAATCTATGTACCTAAAGCTATGCACTATTTAGGGAAATTTGTCTTTTCTGTCTTCCAAGTTAATACAGGGAACAGTTTTATCAAATATTTTAACAGTATGTAATATTGATAGCCATCCTACCAATCTGGAATTAAAAGCTTCTTTCCAATAACTGAGTTATCCATTTGTCCGTGCTCTATGTTTTAAGTATATTTTAGGACAGAAAATTATTTTCATTGCTTAGGTTAAGTTGTGATGTAGAACAAACTAAAATAAGGGGCTATTTAAAATAAGGGGCTATTTCTTATCCATGCTACAAGTACCTTGGGTAACTTGTGGATTTGTTTCTTGTCATAACCATTCTAGGATACAGATGGCTGAAAGATTAACTGCTATGGGACACTACTTAACACAGTAAAATCAGTTTAGCTTTTAAGACTTTTCTTGGTGTTACCATAAGTCATTTATACTTACACACATTTCAAAAATATTATTTTCTTATTTTATTTATTTTTTATTTATTTTTATTTTTTGAGTTGGAGTCTCACTCAGTTGCCCAGAGTGGAGTGCAGTGGCCGCTGCTGGCCACCACAGCCTCGACGTGCTGGCCTCCAGCGATCCTTCCACTCAGCCATCCAAGTGGCTGGAACTATAGGCGCGCGCTACCACGCCCTGCTGATTTTTTGATTTACTGTAGAGATGAGGTCTCGCCAAGTTGCCCAGGCAGGTCTTGAACCCGCGGGCTCAGGCAATTCACTCACCTCGGCCTCCCAAAGTGCGGGATTACAGGCTGAGCCACTGAGCCCGGCCAAAAATATTATTTTCTAACTATTCATATCCTATTTTGCTTTTAGACTTCTAAGGCAATATTTATTTCAGTTTTTATTTTTGTTTGCCTGACTAAAAAAGATAAGTTATTTTAAACTACATTCTGAGGTATGCCTTTGGCTATATTTTTATTTATTGCATTTCATTATTCTTTTATTTTCATTTGTTCTATTGCAGTATATATAAAAATTAATTACATGTATGCACATAAACGGAGGTCTGTTTTGAAGGACCCAGTATAAGTCACAAATGTCATCTAGTCTCTGTAAATCTGTGGCCTAATAGTTTACTCTCATGTAGTGTTTCATTCTATCTGTGTAATTTACAACTTCCATTTTTTAATATAAAATAACTCTGGATATAGATCATTATTTCTTATTTTAAAGCTATTTTTGCTAGGAAGAAACATAGTCAGTTGTTCAGACACCATCTAGGAATTTCCTGATGGAAGCAGTGTATATGTAATTTCCTTTGTATTTTTCAATTATATCATATTTATATATGAAAAGATATTTGAAGTAAAAATAAGCTAAATTTGCAAAACAAAAAATTTTCATGAAAAGAATAAGTGCATTACATAATAAACTTTTATATTTATTTTTCTCTTTATAGTTTCAACAGGAATCACTTTAAGTTGAATTGAGAAGTATATTTTTGATTGTTTAACACCTTTAGTATTATTAAAACTATTAACAAAACAATAAATATTGTCTGGACTATATTTGGCATTAATTATATCCATTTTCATAATTATACTTACCTTTTACACATTACTGTGTATATTGAAAATTATTGTGTTCTGGTTATATTTCCAGAAAAGTGTCTGCTAGTAAACACACTTTAGCATTTATTCAAATTTCAGTTTTATTTCTGTTAAAGAAGAGTATGTTAATGTATAATGAGAAACACCATGGTTAAGATAAGTTTGATAGCTTTAATGAAATTATTCTCTTTCTTAGTGACCTTGAGGTTGCCCTAAATTATTATTCTTGATGGTGCATGTCAATAGAAATAAGAGCAATAATTGTGCCTGATGGTCCATTTCGAGTGCAGCTTCAACAAGACTATCCCATAGGGTTTGAAGGTCTTTTTATTACCCAGTGAAATCAATAAACAAATTAATTCTTTTTCTTTGTATCTTCACTTACTTTCCAAAGGAGATTGCACTTGCTGAATAAAAATCTCCCCCGAAAATACGGGCTAATAAAATAGCATTTTCAAATGTCAAGCACAGTACCTAATTTATATTATGTACTCTATAGACATCTTTTTCTTCCTACTGTTTTTTTCTTTCCCCCCAATAATGAACAATGAGATTTTAGTGACTTAGGTTTATAGCGTGTCTCTGAGAAAGAACATGGTTATGCACAGAATGAATAATACAAAGTTCACCGTAGACTCTCATTACTGACTGTTAGATTTTCATATGCTCTGTGGAATTGGTTAGTGAACATTATTAGAATTGGAATAAAAGAAATAAATAAGACAGATGGTAGATTTTCAATAATAGGTTCTATTTTTCTTCTTTTGATAATCATGGATAGCTGTTCAAAGCACAATTCATCATTAAGTTGTTAATGATTATTTCAGTTTGGATCCTGGCAGAAAACAAAAAGAATAGTCAAAACTGGTGGTCTAGGAAAATTTGATAAAGTACTATTTTACAAATGTGTGTGCAGGATGAAGGAACTACAAACATGCGATCACAGAGGACCTCTGAACTAGTTATAGCTGGTAGGCATTACCATCACTGTGCCAGAATTTGCAAGAAATGAGTGGTTTCTAGAAGGTAGAAAGAGCTGTTTGAAAAAGATGTCCTAATAGGATTTACTGACTTTGTTAGAGAAAAGAGTACTCTTCAGGGACAAAATAGGAAAGGGCTCCAGAAGAAAATAATCAAAACTCACTTTTAATACTCACCTCTTCATAATGCTTTCCACTGTTCGAATACAACGGATGTTAGAGAAAATCCATTGATGCAAGACAATTCATTGATGCAGGTTGGAAAGCAGTGTGTATCTCAATGTGCAAATGAAAAACACTCAGCACAACGCCCTCCTGATGATAATGCATTTTTATACATTTACAACACAGCACTTAAAAAGATCAGCTATTATGATTAAAGAAAGTCCTTAAATATATAATTAAATATTAAACATATGTCCACTATACATGTATTGTGTTAGGTATGTACAATTTACTTATATTTGAAGTCTTTTTGTTACTAAGGGCAATTTTGTAAACTATGAGATTCTTAATAGTACAATAAATTGTGATCTTTTATAAATTTTCCATTTTTATTAACTGAAAAGACAGTATAGCTTATTTTTAAAATCTGTGGTTTAGTATTATAAAAATTGCTATAAATAATCAAAAATTTAATCTATCAAATGAAGGAAAATTATTTATATGTAATTTTTTAACAATATAACTTTTTAGTTTGGATTTTATTATTTCCATGTGTTGACTATCCATTGCTTTAAGAGGATTCTGTCCCCTGTTAATATCAGTTTTCACTATGTTACTAGCTTTGTCCAGATAATCACACATGTCACTTCTGAACAGATTAGAAATTCTCACATGGTTTTACAGTTTTGCCTCTGTGGAAACCATAGTCTCCTTTAAAAGTCACAAAGAATAGCTGGGCTCGGTGGCTCAGCCTGTAATCCCACACCTTTGGGAGGCTGAGGTGAGTGGATTGCCTGAGCCCGTGAGTTCGAGACCCGTCTGGGCAGCAAGACCTCATCTCTACAATATATAAAAAAATCAGCCGGGCATGGTAGCGCATGCCTATAATTCCAGCTACCTGGAAGGCTGAGGCGGATGGATCGCCGGAGCCCAGCAGGTCGAAGCTGTGGTGGCCGGGAGTGGCCACTGCACTCCAGTCTGGGCGACCGAGTGAGGCTCCAACTCAAAAAAAAAAAAGTCACAAAGATTTGAAGGTTACTTGTTACGATAGCATAAGCTCCTGAAAACTGTTTAGTTTAATTAACTTTAATAATCTTGTGACTGTGACTTACAATGAGTAAAGAGTAAAATAAGATGGAAGTATTAATGAAGACTGAGTCATGAAATACTGTTAGGTAAGAACAAGTGTTTTTTAAAAATTTATGATAGTTTTGGTATATTTATTAAGTACATGTAAAATTTTGTTACATGCATACACTGTGTAATGACCAACTGAGGATATTTGCGCCATCCATCAAGCAAGTATTTATAATTTATAAGTGTTAGGTACATTTCAATTACTCTCTTCTAGTTATTTTAAAAGTACAATACATTATTGTTAACTATAGCCATTCTATTCTCCTATCAAATATTAAAACTTATTCCTCTGTATGTTGGTATCCATTAATCATACTCATCATCACCCCTCCTCCATTCCATACACCCTTCCTGGTCTCTGCTATCTATCATGCCACTCTCTACTTCCATGAGATCAACTTTTTAAACTCCCACATATAAGCGAGAACATAAGACATTTGTATTTCTGTGCCTAGTTCATATCTCTTAACATAATAACCTATAATTCCATCCATGTTGCTGCAAATGATATAATTCCATGTTATTTGTGGCTGAATAGCATTCTATTGTGTATATACAACACATTATTTTGTCCATGTATCCACTGATGGGCATGTAAGTTGATTCCACACCTATGCTATCGTGAGCAGTACTGCGATAAACATGAGAGGCTGGCATCTTTTTGATACTTTAAAAAATTATTATTATTTTAGGTAAATACTAAGTAATGGGATTGCTGAATAAAATTGTAATTGTATTTTTATTTTTTTTTGAGAAATCTCCAAACTGTTTTCCATGTGGCTGTATTAGTTTACATTTCTACCTAGAGTATGAGTTACCTTTTCTCAACATCCTCACCATCAATGTTTTTTTTTTAAATAATAGCTGTTATGACTGATATAAGGTGATATTGCATAGTAGTTATGATTTGCATTTTCTTGATGATTAGTGATTTCAAACATTTTTGATATGCTTATTGACCATCTGTATGTTTTCTTTTGAGAAATGTCTATTTATGTCCTTTGCTCATTTTAATGAGATTATTTGTGTTTTTTCATTGTTGTTGTTGAATCCCCTGTATATTCTGAATATTATTTCCTTGTCAGATGAATAGTTTTCCAATATTTTCTCCCATTTAAGATGTTCTCTCTTTACTCTGTTGTTTATTTTGCTGTGTAGAAGCTTTTTAGTTTAATAGAACCTATTTTTCTATTTTTATTTTAGTTTCCTGGATTTTTTACGTCTTATCTATAAACTTTTTTTACCAAAAATAATGTCCTGAAGAGTTTTCCCTTCTTTTCCATCTTATACTTTTATAGTGTCAGGTCTTACATGGAAAGCTTTTAATTCATCTTCAGTGATTTTTATATGCAGGGAGAAGTAGGAGTCAGGTTCATTCTTCTTCATGTGGTAATGTGGGTTTTTTGGCACCATTCATTGAAGAGAGTCTTTACCTGAAAATTTTGTGGAAGATTAGCTAGCTGTATTTGTTAACTGGATTTATTTATGAATTTTTTTATTCTCTTGGTTTATGTCTCCATTTTTATATCAACACTATGCTGTGTTGTTTACTATAGCCTTGTTATACATTTTGATGTCAGATGTTATAACTCTAGGTTTGTTCTTTTTGCTCAGGATTTCTATGGCATTTTAGCCTCTGTTTTGGTTCCAATACAAATTTTAAGGATTTATTTTTGTCTAATTTGCTAAAAAAGGACATTGGTATTTTTATAGATGTTGCATAAAATCTGTAGCACGCTTTGGGCACTATCATCATTTTAACAATATCATTTTTTTCTGATTTGTGACCACTGGATGTCTTTACATCTGTTTGAGTACTCTTCAATTTCTTTCATCAGCGTTTTGTAGTTTGTTTTTGGGGGAGTTTTGGTTTTTTGATATATTTTACCTTTTGTCTAGATTTATTTGTCTAGATTTATTTGTCTAGATTTATTTATGTCTTTTTCTATAGTTATTTTAATTGGGATTGCATTCTCGATTTCTCTTTTGGTTATTTCAATCTTGGTGTATAGAAATCCTACTAATTTTTGTATTTTGATTTTGAATTCTGCAACTCTACTCAACTCTCTTATCAGGTCTAAGGTTTTTTTTGTTTGTTTGTTTTTTGGTAGTCTTTTGTTTTCTTTAAATGTAAAATTATGCAATTTGCAAAGAGAAGTAGTTTGAAGTGATTTTTAAAATTTGGGTGTAATTCATTTCTTCCTCTCTTTTGATTGTTCTGTCTAGGACTTTCAATATTATGTTTAGTAGGAGTGGTAAAAGTGCATTCTTTTACCTTGTTTCAAACTTTCCTCATTTAGAATGATGTGAGGTTGTCATATCATCTTTAGTATTTGAGGGATGTTCCTTCTATGTCTAGCTCGTTGAGTGTTTGTATTATTTAAAAAGTCAAATATTACCAAATGTTTTTTTTCTGAGTCTATTGAAATTATCATATGATTTTGTCCTCTATTCTGTTGATGTAATATATCACATTTATTTATTTATTTTTTGAGTTGAAATCTCACTCTGTCACCCAGATTGGAGTGCAGTGGACGCTCCCGGCCACCGCAGCCTCGACCTGCTGGGCTCCGGCGATCCTTCCGCCTCAGCCTTCCAAGTAGCTGGAACTACAGGGGTGCGCTATCACGTCCTGCTAATTTCTTGATTTATTGTAGAGATGAGGTCTCGCCAAGTTGGCCAGGCGGGTCTCGAACCCGCGAGCTCACCTCAGCCTCCCAAAAGGCGGGATTGCAGGATGAGCCACTGAGCCCGGCTATATATCACATTTATTAATCTGTATATGTTAAACTAGTCCTGTATCCCTGGAATAAATTCCAATTAAACATGAAATTATATTTTTAATGTACTTGCCAGTGTTTTGGGGGGAACATTTGCATCTATGTTCATCAGGAATTTTGGTTGGTAATTTTGCTGTGGTGGTTGTTGCTGCTGCCTCGTTGTCTAATTTGGTATCGGAAAAATGCTAGACTGCTCAAATGAGTTAGGAAGAATTCCCTCCTTTCAATTTGAAAATAATTTAAAGATAGTTGGTGTTCATTCTTCTTTATATGTTTGGCAAAATTTGACAATGAATATATCTAGTCTTGGACTTTTCTATGTTTGGAAAATGTGTATTACTACTTCAATCCCACTATTTATTAGTGATCTGTTCGTGTTTTCTATTTCTTTTTGATTCGTTTTTTGTGGATTGCATGTTTTCAGGAACTTATTTATTTCCTCTAGGTTTTTCAGTATGTTAGCAAATAGTTATTCACAATAGTCTCTGTTGATCTTTTATGTTCATATGGTATCAGTTGTAATGTCTCTTTCTTAATTTCTGATTTTATTTAAGTTTCCTTTTTTTCTTTGTTAGTCTAGGAGCACTTTATTAATTTTGTTTATTTTTTAAAGGATCGATTTTTTATTATGCTGAATCTTTGTTGTTGTTTTTTTTCTTGTTGGTTTCTATTTCATTTAGTCCTTCTCCAATCTGTTATTTCTTTTCTTCTATTAATTTTGGGTTTGATTGTTTTTGCTCTTCTAGTTCCACAAGGTGCAATATCAGATAGTCTATTTAAATCTTTCTACTTTTTTGATGTAAGTATTTTTTGTTATAAATTTTCCTCTTTACAACGGTTTTGCAATTTCTCACAGGCTTTATTATGTCATATTTCCATTTTCATTTGTTTCAAGCATTTAAATTTTGTATCTTGATTTTTTTTATTAACCCAATGATTGTCAATTAGTCTGTTTCTTAATTTCCATTTATTTGTACTTTCCAAATTTTCTTTTGGTATTATTCCTAATTTTATCCATTTTTGTCTAGGAAAATACTTGATATAATTTTATTTTATTTTATTTATTTTTTTCAGCAGGATTTATTGAGAGGACAGAAAAGCTCTCACAGTGGGAGGAGACTCGAGGGGGTTGCCTTATTTTATTTTTTATATTTGTAGTTTTGTGGCCTTACATAAGATCTATCCTGGAGAATGCTCCATGTGAAGATGAGAAGAATGTGTATTCTGCAGTTGTTGAATAACTTATTCTGTATATGTCAGTTTAGTCCATCTACTTTATAGCCAAGTTTATTTTCTTGATTTTTATTTTAATTTTTATAATTTGGAGTCTCACTCTGTCACCCAGACTGGAGTACAGTGGCCGCTCCTGGCCACTGCAGCCTCGACCTGCTGGACTCCGGCAATCCTTCTGCCTCAGCCTTCCAAGTAGCTGGAACTACAGGTGCACGCTACATCGCCCGGCTGATTTTTTTAATTTATTGTAGAGATGAGGTCTCGCCAAGTTGCTCAGGCGGGTCTCAAACCCACGGGCTCAGGCAATCCACTCACCTCAGCCTCCCAAAGCGCAGGATTACAGGCTGAGCAACCGAGCCCAGCTGCCAAGTTTAAAACTAATGTTTCCTTGCTGAATTTATGTCTAGATAATCTTTCTAATGCTGAAAGTGGGGTGTTAAATTTCTTCACTATTATTGTATTAAAGTCTATCACTCTCTTTAAATTTGGTAACATTTACCTTATAAATTTGAATGTTTCAGTACTGACTGCATACTATATTTGCATGTGCTATATCATTTTGCTTAATTGTTCTCTTTATTATAAAATAATGAGATTTTTGTCTTTTTAAGATTGTTTAAAACTGTAAAAACTGTAAAGTTGCTTTATCTGATGTAGGTATAGTTACTCTTGCTTATTTTTGGTTTCCATTTATGTGGAATTTTTAAAAAGTATTATTTGTTGTTACTTTTAGTCTATATGTGTCTTTGAAGTTTGTGTATTGCTTGTGGGCAGCATGTAGTTGGATCATTCTTCTTTAATTCATAAAATGAGTCTAAATCTTTTAAGTGGAGAATTTAATCCATTTACATTCAAATTTACTATCATTATTCTTTTCTTTCTTTTTTTTGTTGGGGTTCTCCGTCTGTTGCACAGGTTGAAGTGCAGTGGCTCACTGCAGCCTCAACCTCTTGTGCTTAGGCAATACTTCCACTTCAGCTTCCTGAGTAGCTGGGACTATAGGCATTCACCACCATGCCCAGCTAATTTTTTTTATTTTTATTTTTGTAGAGATGAGAGTTCACTATGTTGTTTAGCTAGTCTCAAACTCCTGAGCTCAGGCAATTCTCTCACTTCAGACTCCCAAAGTGTTGGCATTACAGGCATATTTCATCATACCCAGTGCAAAGTTATTACTGATATGTGAAGTTTTGTTCTTGCTATAGTGTTAATTGCTTTCTGTTTGCTTTGAATATTCTTTGTTATTTTAATTTTTAAAAAATATTTTGTGATTGAGATTTGATTGCTTTCTATAGTGGCCATTAGTCCTTTACCTTCCTCATTTGTGTGTTTTATTTACCAGAGTATACATATGAATACCAGGGTATTCATATTTTTGGATGTTTTCATGATGGTAAATGTCATCCTTTGCTTCCAGGTTTAGAACTTCTTTGATCATTTCTTGTAGAGCCAGTCTATTTTTTTCCTCAGCATGTATCCCCAGGTGGCTGCATTGCCCTTGTCAGGTCAGGTGGCCACAGAACCTGGAATGTTTCTCTGACAGACAGAAAAAGCACCGCCTGGGGCTGAAGTCGGGTGCAGAGTAAGTCTGCAAGGGCCAGTCTATTGGTGATGAATTCCCTCAGCTTTTGATTTTTCTTTTTGTAAACTTTCTTTCATAAGCTTGCTTGGTATACTAACTTGTTTGACAATTTTATTTCCTCTTTGAATATAATATCCCATTCTTTCCTGAGTTGTAAGACTTCAAATTCGTTATTATTTTTAAAGGGATTAACTTTCTTTATAGAAATATAATACTTTTCTTTTGCTGCTATTGAAAATTTATCTTTTTCTTTAACTTTAGACAGTTTGAATGTAATGTGCCATGAGAGGATATTTTTATATTTTGTTTGGTGATCCCTGAGCCTCTTGCATCTGGAGGTCTAAATCTTTTGATAAACTTGGAAAGTTTTCATTTACTATTTTGTTAAGCAGATTATATAATTCTCTTTGTTTTTTCTCTCTCTTAGCTTCTGAGACTTCAATAATTTAAATATTTGGTCTTTTTCTGGTATCCTGTAGGCTTGACTCATTATTTTTCATATTTTTCCTTAATTTCACTAGGTTATTTTTAACAGACCTGTCTTATAGGTATGAGATTATTTCTTCTGCTTGATCTATTCTATCACTAATGTTTCCAAATGTGTTTTATATTTCATTCAATGAATTCTTTAGTTTAAGAATTTCTGTTTGATTCTTTTTTATGATACTTATTCCTCTGATACCTTATTATTTCCCAGAAAATGACAGTGATATACAAAATGACTATTGATGGTGAGCTTAAATAGGAAAGCCAAAAGTAGTATAGAAAGCAATGTGCTAAAGACTCATAGAAATTAAAAATTAAAGAGTTTAGCATAGTTATGGTCAAATAATTTATGCACACAGAAGCAGTATGCTTAAATACAGTATGAAATATATTGAAGTCCTGAGAAAGAAAATTAACTTCTTGAGTTAAGTGCCTAAGACTAAAGATGGAATTTCAAATAAAAACAGACAAATAAGAAAATATTAATTGCAGGACCAAAGCAATGTAATTTATGAATATTGTCATTGATATTTAGGCAAACACATGTAATATATGTTACAAACCATTTTTGCAAAGACCCTAGAGTAATTAGAATGTGTCTTTTCTACCACCTGACATAGGAGAAAAGATTATCAATTAAATAATAATTTCATGCCTATAACCAGGGAAAGACCAATCCAGAAAGATGAAGCATAAAATGTCAATATTGTAAGGCAGAATATGAGTTGTTGGCGCCCTTTAAATACATCAAAAAGTGTTTGATTAAGGCAAAATAACTAGTAAAAGAGTCATTTTATGCTATCTTCTCTATAAGTCTCTATATCTGTTTTATTATTCAAAATACTATTTTGAGTTCTTGCTGTTGTTTAGTCAATGCCTTGATCTATCATCCCTACCAAAATCCTTCACGTCTGAAGTAGGTGCCTTTCTTTGACTCTGACCCCATGTCTGTTACAGCTTTTATTGGCTGTTTCTTATCACTGCCATTATCCCATCCTACCATTATCACAGGTGAGAACATTTGTTGATGCAAGCAGTTGAAAAGTTAAAATAATTTGAATAAGATATTACTTCTCAGAATTATGTCTGTCTTTGATAGTATTCAAAGTGAAAATGCTTACTGATCAGAAAGATCAATGAAAAACTTAGCCTGCACTTATTATCTACTTCTATTATTTTTGCTAAGAGTGAATTTGGCAAGAGAACTAAGAAACAAACACACACACACACACACACACACACACACACACACACACACACAATTAATTAACATAACAAGAATTATGTACCTAATCAAGTAGCTCATTCCCATGTGGATAGCTGCTTCTTAGTGAACCATGTGTCAGGTGGTATCATAGAAATGATTGAAAGAAGAAAGTTTCTAAATGGATGTGCTATTCCCTTGACAGTCACTTTAAATGAAAGCTGCTTTTGGCTATTAAAACAACTTGTTTTTCTTCTCTTGGGACTCTTCCCTTGTGGCTTTCTCTTTTCAAATTTCATATGCCTCAATGATTGTTTGTTAACAGAGATTATTTTGGTTGGTTGCTCTATCCACTAGACCCTTTGATTTCTGTGTCTAGTGACGTAGAATCAACTGAAATTATAAGACAAAGAAATTTAAAAAGGCATGCCATTTTTCCCCTTGTCATGGAATTTGGTTTTCCCAGGCTCAAAGATGATACTGAAGAAATTTTAAAAAAATTTCCCCTTAGAATGCTTAATTTTTTTCCACTTTTTATGAAGTTGACTTGTAGCTCCTTCTAGTTCCACATTTTAGATCTGAAAGCAACCATTGTTTTCTTTTACTGAGAAAAACAAACTGTAGGCCAAAGACAGGTCATACATTCACCATACTTCAGTATTTTACAAATATAAAACACTTTATGCTATTTTCAGGGTTTTTACAGAAGATACTTTTTAACTTACTCTTTTTCTTCATGCATTCTATTCATTTATTCTCCCATGACATATATATTCAGAGCCTGTCACATGCCCAATATAGTCATAGATGCTGTGGTTACAAATAAGAAAATGCTGTCTGTACCTTCAATAAGGAGAAGAGGAGCATGGGAAGATGAATGAGTGTATAGTTAACATGCCAAGTGGTAATAACAATGATATAGATGTATACATAATTTTAAGAATGCCTCAGAGTGAAAACAGGATAAATTTCTGAGAAACCTACCCTTTACTTACAACATAATAGACTACTAGGACTTAAGAAATGTTGGTGGCAGACAATTATTTTAAGTAGTTGACAGTGTGAACATATCAGCATTTGTGATTTTTGTTACCAGAATTTAACATGTGAGGCTCAGCTTGATGTAAATAAATAACTAAACAAACAAGCAAGGGAATAAGCTTTGGACTTCCAGATTAAGAAAAGTTTAAGACATGGAATATCATATGTGCATTGACAAAATATATTAAAATTTAAAAAATTTTAAAAAACAAAAAAATATATCTGAGGGTTTAAATATGGGAGCTATGTGGTTTTTGTTTAGAAAATTCATTTTGACAATAGTTTAAAAAATGAATTTCTAAAAAATAAATTAAGACTTTAATTCTGTCATTTTAACTTGGCATTTTATCATGCATAAAATGAGGACATCAAACAAATCATTTTCTTTTGACTAGTATTTGGGTTTTGCCTTTAAAGAACTCTGCACATTTTTTCCCTTTTTTTAAGCCAAACATAGTCACATTGATTTTCTAGGGGTTACTATGAACTCTAAGAACATAGGCTTTTGGAGAGACAGCTACAGTTTTATATCTGCAGTTGTCCACTTACTATTCTGCATTTTTACAGATATGTGAAATTTTTAGCAAATGAGCTTTTAAAGTGGATTGTGATTGGGGTATGAAGGACTGAATCATTGAAACATTCATATTTGCAAATTTTCTAAGTGTAAATATTCCCTTAATCGATGGTTTTGGGCCTTAAAACTAGTTGACCATATTCTTAAAATATTTTATGATAGGATCTGGCTCTCCATTAGTGACCCACTACCATTGATTTAAAACGTTATAAATTAAAATTTTCTTATTTTTATAATTTTGGTAAAATTTTCATGCTCATATAGTTATTGTGAAAGGTGAGAAATGTTTCTTACTTCATCATAGAAAATTTGCAGTAAAGATAATACTTATTTTTTCTAGATTGCATATTATATGATGTATTAAACTTGTAGATATTTAGCTTTTTAAAAAGAGGTATTATTTTCATATCTCCTTAAGATGTAATCTAAATGAAAAACCAGTTGGAATTTTCCATGTCATGGAAAAATATATTCTCACAGGTTCATGCTTACTCTAAATCTATAATCTATTTAGGCATACAACTTTTTCTTTGTATACATTTTAGATGATTTCCTGGCCTGTTTTGGGATTAAAAAGAAAAAAAAGAAATACATTCTTTAACATAATGAGATGGATTCCTGGAATTTCAATGTAACCAGGTTAACTTTAAATAACACTGTCTAACATTAGGAATTAAGTAACATAAGGACTAACAGAGACCAAATCTCTATTATCACAGCATGATTTGATACACTGTTTAAACATTACTGGTCATTATTGCACACCTTGTAAAGCAAACTCCTTTGTTGTTGTTGTTGTTTCCAAGTGCTATATGCCCAACAGTTCTCTAATTGCCAATTTGATACTTCCCTAAATAATGGCAGACTTGGCAGAGTTCATGAAGAGTATTGTAAAACATACTATCTGAAACTTCAGTAAAGCTAATTAATTTAGTAAGTCAAAAGACCCTAATTACTTCATAATGTTCTAGAAGCAAAATACACTTCATATTTGTAGGGTATTTCTTCAGGAATATTCTTGAGTTCACTTTTCCTACTCATGTTATTCATGTATATATATTCATCACCTCACAGCACTGGCCTAATGCTGGGGTTACAAACATTAAGATACAATCCATGCCGTGTAAAAGAGTGAGAAGGTGAGAGGACTGTGAAAAAACATCAGAATAGACAATTAAAAGATAGTAATAACATTGATAGAGTCCTGAAAATACTATTATTACATCATCACAGTAAAAATAGGCTTTTTGAAATTATTCTCAGTGAAATTTACATATGAGAAACTATATCTTACAAAGTGTGTGTGTGTGAGTGTATGTGCATGCTAAACAAATTCTATTTCCTATGTAGGAAAAAAATAGCTTAATAAATAATAATGATCTGTAATGACATAAAGTCTATTTGCTTCCATAATAGAAAACTAGACAAAAGACACTGTATAGATATATATTAAAAATTAAGAAGTAGTACACTTTGCAGGAAATTGTTTATGTAATATGTAACATCTATATATTCTCTCTCTCTTTCTCTCTCTTATCTGTAATCTATCAAGTGACCAAACTGACTTTGTAGAGGAAATATGGACATTATATCCTAAAAATAAGTTGCTATTTAAAATGTGAACTAATTGGAGTTGATGCTATATTCATGAGCAGTGACTTGGCTAATACGATAGGGGGAATAAAACTGTAAATAAAACTCATGAAAAATGAAGGGATCCCTTGTTCTAGTACTCCAAGTGCCACATATCTTTAACTTTAATGGGATTTATAGCACAATTTATCTTGCCACTTTTTCATTGTCCCCAATTCTCACTTCCCATCTTCCAGCTTAAATTTTGTAGTGAATCATCATAATTACTCACTGACAGTTACTGCAGGTATGTGTCTCCTCTTTTATTTTATTGTACTCTTTAAAAATATTGCTCAAACTATGTCTGCCCTTTACATGCCTTATCAAATTGTTTCTCTCTACTGGGTGATCACCACCTACAGGATAATCACCAACAGTGTAAGAATCTGCTGTGCATTTTTCTGTGCTATGAAAACATAAACAAAAACTTGAAATCCATTTCTCTTTCTACTCACTAATCCATAACTCTCTTTTCCTTTAAACAAAATGTTCTTGAAATGATTGTCTGTGCATGCTGCCTTCAATTTTTCTTCCTCTATTTTCTGTTTATGTGGTTTTATTGGGCTTTAACCCTATTCATTCACTAAAACTTATCTTAAGAAAATCACCAGTAGCCTCCATATTACTAAATAAGATTCTCATATATAAATTCTTACCTGTTTTGATAAAGAAGCAACATTTGACAAAAATTATAATTTTCTTATGCATGAAACACTACTTACAAAATGTAGTCAGATCATGCAGTTAGATAGGACAACCAAATGTGTGTTTTAGTTAGCAGCTAAATTATACTGGTTGTCCTCAAATTAATCAATAATTAGTCTGTAAATTCCGTGTAATCACCAGTAAAATCCAAATATATTTTATTTTACATTTGTTTCAATTTTTTAAACTAATTATAGATTTAGAGAAAATTTGCAACACAAGTACTAAGAGTTTCTTTAAGCCCTTCATCCTACTTTCCCAATATTAAGATATTATTATCTTTCATGAAAATAGTGCAATTGTCAAGAACGTGACATTGCAATCATTAGAAAAATTTAAAAGTAATAAAAGTAGTTGACAAGATCTACCACTATATGCTAAAATTAGTGGCTGGAAGTTTGAGGCAAAACAAATTATGCAGCCTCAAAATATCTATAAAAAATTAAGTACTTATCAATTGCAAATAAAAGGTAGTAAATTTACAGTGATCAAATCTATCAGAAAGCAACTTAACCACACGATGAAGGTAAATATCACCAGTAATAAGACAACTTATTATTATAAACTTCTTAGCATGATTCACTGAGAAGACAATATTATCAATTTGTATTATTGCCAGAAATGCAGAACCTAACTCTAATTATTAGAATATATTCTAAAATCCAATTGAGGGACATTCTACAAAGTAACTAATTGGTACTCTGAAGAATATTGAGATCATGAAAGATATACAAAGAAATAATAACTCCATATAATTTTTGAATGATTCTGTAATCTTACTTTAAAATTTATATGAAGAACCTAAGGTCCAAAAAACAACCAAGTAAATCTTTAAAAAATGAAAAAAGAAGAATAGTGTTCTACTAGATATTAAAATATAGGACACATTATTGTATTACAAATATGGAATTAGAGTAAGAAAAAGCAATTGATTGAACTCTGATACATATAGAGAGCAAGAAGACAAATCTCTGCAAATTCATAAACCTGGTATACAATAAAACACAAAACAAAAGAAAATATTTATTGATTTATAAGTGGTATACAGTAAGCTATATACTATCCAGAGAAGTTTGGATTATTATCTACAATACCATAGATAGTTATCTCTAGATAGGTTAAAGAACAAATATGAAAGAGAATATTATAAAAACAATAGATGAAAATGTAGAAGAATATTTTTGTGACCTATATGTGTGTAAGAGCTTCATACAAAAGCCTGAAAGAATCCATCAAAGCAATAATATTATCTGTATTTGATTATAGCAAAATTAATACTGTCTGTGCAACATAGACACCAGAGACAAAAATCAGTAAACACAAAACAGGATGAGGGAGATATTTATTATCTCTAAAATGTCAGTCTGTTAGTTTAGGAGATAAAGGAGCTACAGATACCCAACAACAGTAGCAACAAAGTCACTGCAATAGGAAAAAGAAATGGGCAAAGGTATGACAGATAATTTATAGAAGAGAGAATACAAAAAGCTAATACACACACAAATTTGGTAAAATAACTAGTAATCAGATAAGTACAAATTTTAAAAATAATTAGATTTCACTATGAAGATAGCAAACTGGGTAACAAAAAATGGTAGAGATGAGATGTTGAACGAATTTTCTTTTTTGTTGTTGTTTCTTTTTAAAAAATATTTATTTATTTTTCTCTCTCTTGTTTTTTTTTGTTTTTGTTTTTGTTTTGAGTTGGAGTCTCACTCTGTAGCCCAGACTGGAGTGCAGTGGCCGCTCCCGGCCACCGCAGCCTCGACCTGCTGGGCTCCGGTGATCCTTCTGCCTCAGCCTTCCGAGTAGCCGGAATTACAGGCATGCGCTACCACGCCCGACTGATTTTTTGATTTATTGTAGAGATGAGGCCTTGCCAAGTTGCCCAGGCAGGTCCCAAACCCATGGGCTCAGAGAATCCACTCACCTTAGCCTCCCAAAGCGTGGGATTACAGGTTGAGCCACCGAGCCCGGCTTATATTTTTCCCTTTTATTATTATTATGTTTATTTTAAAGATGTGGGGTATGATTCAGGGTTAGACATACAAATGTTCATTATGCAGGTACCCTTGTTAATGAGGTGTGCCCTTCCTTCCCCAGGCGGATTCCCACTACTGCAATCCTGCTTCCCCACCCTGCTCTTGGCAGTTTCCGGCTACTGCCAATCATTCTCTTACAGTATTATGATAATTGTTCAAGGTCTGCTTATGAGTGAGAACATGTGATATTAAGTTCTTTGTTTCTATGAAAGATCACTCAGTAATATAGACTTTAAGTCCATCCAGGTTGCTGTGAAGTTCATAATTTTGTTCTTCTTTATGACTGCATAATATTCCATCGTGTACATGTATCACATTTTTTTTTATCCAGTCCTCTTTTGATGGGCAGCACGATTGGTTCCATGTTCTTGATACTGTGAACAATGCTGCAATAAACATATGCATGCAGGCTTTTTTTATAGAGTGATTTGAGCTTTTCTGGGTATATTTCCAGTAGGGGGATTGCGGGGTCTTACGTAAGGTCGATTTTTAGATCTTTTAGGAATCGCCACACTGTTTTCTACAGAGGCTCTACTAGTTTCACTCCCAGCAACAGTGTAAAGGTGTTTCCTTTTCCCCACATCCTCTCCAGCATCTGTTGTTTTTTGAGTTATTGATGATAGCCATCCTGACTGGAGTTAGATGAGAATTTTCATGTCCTGCTAGAGGATGTGCATGAGCAAACAGACATATTTATTACAGCATTATATCTGGTAAGAGAAACTTGGAAGCAAAGTGGACATTCATCTCTGAAAAATGGATATGAAATGTGATAGATTCTGAACAAGACAACCATAACATTACTCTAAATTGACTAAACTTTAAACCATTTTTTCCTGACTTCCTGCCTTACCTCCCATTTGTTAGATTATATACTTCGGAAAACATGTGATTGTAAATTATTTTTCTGCTTCTTTAAGATATGTCTTCTTTCAGACTCCAGTTTTCCAACCCAGAAATAGTTTTCTCAAGGAATTGTGAATGATACTTCTGAAATGGAATTATCAAGAATTATATTGGCCCTATCTCCCAACATCTGTGGAAGGATAGTAGCCTAACTCAGATAAGAGATATTTAGCAGCTACAGGTGGCCTAATTACACTGATCAACCTTTCTCTTCTGTGAGATTTTCCAGTACATATCAAGTAGCATACCCAGGGCTTAAAAACTCTCTCACCTTTTATTCCAGGGGAATTGTATTTCTCTCTCTTCCTTATTGTAATAGTCTTGGATAAAGTGTGTTTCTTTTTAACCTTTTAAATACCATGGGCTGCAACTTTTCTTTGGGGAAGCACACTAGCTTATTATGCAGAACTTACGATCAATAGACAATGAGTACCTCTAAGAGTCTATGACTTCAAAACACAAGTTTACTTAAAAAGTGGGAGATTGAATAAAATATACAGCTCATCATTTTCATAGTATTGTTCATGTTAAACATACATGAGTATAGATCATTAATAAACTATTTTGTAAGAGGTTATGGGCCATAACAACATATATATTATACACATACTATTGGAGCAGAGGAATGGGATGAGTTGATAAAATGAAGGTAACAAATTAATTCATTAAGCAAGAAGACTTTGCAAATATCAGTTATGATAATGTGCCCTTAGCTGATGAAAATGACGAATTCAAGCTCCTGTATCTGAGGTGAGAAGAATTAAAAATTTTTTTTCCAATGGTTTTAGAGACATTAAAATAATGGTTGATTTTTAGTCTTTCTAGCTGTTTCTCCTTCACCTGTCCAAACTCTGAACACTGGAGTGGTCCACTCTTACTCCTTAGACTTCTTATCTTTTGTAAATACACACTCCTTGGTAATTTTCTTCAGTCCTGTGCCTTTAAAAACAATCTGAGTGCTGACAGTTCATAAATATACAGCTCCTGTCCATACCTCTACCCTCAAATTCTGTTTCCTAGATATTTCCCCTTTGGTGTCTAAGGAATATCGCAAATACGTTTAAAAAAAGTTGCTAGCATCTCACTACCCACAAATATAAAAATAAAATTCACTTATTCCAAGTCTTCTAATTCTCACTAATTTGTACCTGCTTGCTTTTAGTTGTTACAAACACTCTTAAAGTTTTATTGGATCCCTTTTTTCTTTGAAAACTTTATCCAACTGAATAACCAATAATATTGTTTATTTAAAGTATACGTGGAGATTTTGACATCTCTTATCATTTTTCATATCGTCAAAAACAGCCACCCTCATCCCTGGCCCTAATTACGGTTAAGAGATTCCTAATTGATCTTCTGCTTTCATTCTTGCCCTTATGAAAATTATTGTCAACAACCAGAGGATTTTCTTCTTCTTTTTAAACTATTATTATTATTGTTTAGAGATTGGGTCTCACTCTGTCACCCAGGCTGCGGTGTAGTGATGGGACTCCTGAGCTTAAACAATCCTCTCACCTCAGACTCCCAAGTAGGAAGGATGATAGGCACACTCCACCACACCCAGGTATTTTTCATGATGATGATGATGATGATGATGATGATTATTATTATTTTATAGAGGCAGTGTCTCACTATGCTGCCCTGACTGAACTTCTGGACTCCAGCGATTCTCCCACCTAGACCTTCCAAAATGTTGGGATTACAGATCTGAGCTACCATGTCCAGATTAGAGGATGTCCTTAAAACATATAAAACATAAAGTAGGCTGGATACTGTGGTTCAATTGGCCTGCCGATCTCAACACATTGGGAGGCCCAAGTGGGAGAATCACTTGAAGTCAGGAGTTTGAGACTAACCGGGACAACATAGTAAGACTTTACCTACACACACACATACACACACACACACACACACACACACACTCAGAAATAGCCAGGCATGGTGTTTATGTCCCAGCTACTCAGAGGACTGAGGTAGAAGGATTACCTGTGCCCAGGAAGTGGAGGCTGCAGTGAGCTGTGATTGTGCTACTGTACATGAACCTGGGCTACAGAGTAGGACACCAACTTGAAAAAAATAATAAGTAAATAAAAATAAAATAGAATGTGTTGTTTATTTTCTGAAAAGCAAAAACCCTAATGATTTCAAAATAAAAGTGATATTTAATACATTGAATTAAAAAGTTCATGTGGTCTGAAAATTCTAACTTTTCAGCATGGCCAGCTAATTAACTTTGTCAGTTCCAGTGCAAAATGAAATATGTGGGACCTCATTTCAAAATCAGGAAGAATATGTGATTAAAACACTTATATGCGAAGCTTTATTTTCCATACTCAATCAGCCTTGTTTTTAATGTCATGTTTTCAACCTGTTAATGCCATTCTAAGTAAATAATAATTATACATACTTATTGCATACATTTTACTGTCCACCTTTAAATTATTCAGTGCTACATCTGAAGCAAAAATAAAAGCACCAAATCATGTACAGAAACACTGAAATAACACAATTGGTAATTTTTTTCTTTCTATTCTTTTTTAATCCTCTTTTAATTTTTATTTTGAAATTGTGGGGTACAATTCAGGGTTAGGTATACAAATATTCACTGTGCAAATACCCTTATTGATACCCCCCTTTCACCAGGTGGATATTGACTACTGTCAATCCCAGCTATCCACCCCCTACTCTCCTCCCTGCAGCTTCCCACTACTTTCAATCCCTTTCCTACAGTAATACAGTAGTTGTTCAAGGTCCACCTATGAGTGAGAACATGTGATACTCAGCTGTTTGTTTCTGTGAGAGACCACTCAGTATTAGAAGCTCTAATGGCCATCATCAATAACTCAAAAAATAACAGATGCTAGAGAGGATGTGACGAAAAGGGAACACTTCTACACTCTTGGTGGGAGTGAAAGCTAGTACAGTCTCTGTGGAAATCTGTGTGGCGATTCCTAAAACTCCTAGAAATTGACCTTCCATATGACCCCGCAATCCCCCTACTGGGAATATACCCAAAAGAACTCAGGTCACTCTATGAAAAAGATACCTGCATGCGTATGTTTATCGCAACATTGTTCACAAATAGCAAGAACATGGAACCAAGCATGCTGCCCATCAAAAATAGGACTGGATAAAAAAAATGTGGTACATATATAATGGAATATTATGCAGCCATAAATAAGAACAAAAATCATGAATTTCACAATTGGTATTTTAATAGCTTATATATATATATATATATATATATATATATATATACATATGTATTTTTTTAACAGAAGAAATTGAAGATTTTTTTTTTTTTTTTTTTGAGTTGGAGTCTCACTCTGTCACCCAGACTGGAGTGCAGTGGCCACTCCCGGCCACTGCAGCCTTGAACTGTTGGGCTCTGGCGATCCTTCCGCCTCAGCCTTTCCAGTAGCTGGAACTACAGGCGTGCGCTACCATACCCGGCTAATTTTTGACTTATTGTAGAGATGAGGTCTTGCCAAATTGCCCAGGCCAGTCTTGAACCTGCGGGCTCAGGCAATCCACTCACCTCAGCCTCCCAAAGGCGCGGGATTACAGGCTGAGCCACCGAGCCCGGGTGAGATTGAAGATTTTATAAACTGACTTTTAAATTTACGTGAATAATTTAGGGCTCAAAGACAGCAAAGCCAATCTTCAAAAAACTGAATAAAGAGAAATCACACCGTAACAGATATTAAAATATAGAATAAATTATTATATTATAAATATAGATTAAGAGCAATAAAAAACTATTGAAACCGTGTTTCGACTGACAGTAGAAACACTAAAAACAACTAATTTAACTGTTAATTTTGTCATGATATGTTCCTGTTCTACTACACTCTCTACCTTCAGATTATCAATGAGTCATCACTGATAGACAAAAGAGCTACTGATAATCTGTTTTTCACTTCTTCCTATGTCATTTTTTTCAGTAAGTAGTGAACTAATAGGGAAATAAGATAAGTAATGTGTTAGTTTGGGTTCTCTAGAGAAATAAAATTAACTGGGGAGAATATATATATGTGTGTGTATGTATATATATATATATGTCTGGGGTAGGAAGGGAAAGAGAGAAGAGTATAATATTGGCCCATGTGATTTGTGGAGGCTGAGAATTCTCAAAGATCTGCATTTAAACAAGTTAGAGAACAAAAAAAGAGCTGGTGGTATAGTCCCAGTTCAAGTCTGAGTCAAAAGATAAGAGAAGTCCAGTATTTCCATAAAAAAGGCCTTTAGGCAAAAAAAGTAAATTATCTTCTACTGGGCCTTTAGGTTCTCCTGAGGCCTTCAATGGATTGGATGAGGCCCACTCACATTGGAGTCGGAAATCTGCTATACTCAGTCTACCAATTCAAATGTTAATCTCATTCAAACACATCCTCACAGACATACCCAAAGTGAGGGTTAACCAAATATCTGGGCACCCTGCAGCCTAAATAAGTGAACACATCAGATGATCATCAGAAGCAAGAAATGTATGATAGAATTGTGCAGCTGCTTTTATTTCTTAGAAGACTCTTGTCTTCTTTCTGCATTTGAAATAAGCTCTGGTTTGAGCTGAAGTATAGTTTCTCAGCTGTCAGCACCCAAACGCTCAGGCATAGATGTTTCAGTCCTACCTCATATTTGTTTCTAGTCTTGCTGAACTCTCACTTCTCATTAACTTCCCTGAAATTCGGTGTTCATGTAGCACCATGAATGCTGTATGTGAATGTAGTGCAAAGAACGTATGCATTATGTATATCTACTCTGCCTACAGGCATATTCTATATCTTATTTCGTCAACAGACTTCATATGTACACACACACACACGCACACACACACACACACACACACACACACACACACACACACGCCCAATAATAAAAATGTTAAGGATTTTAAGATGGCAGCATCATAGCACTAAAGTAAATATGGGAACAGATTGCGTGCCCTTGGGAACCTGTCTCTACTTAACAGACTTCATTCTCTGTTCTGCACCTCATACACTCTGATCCAATCCTTGGATTTCTCACTATTCCTTGTATGTGGCACACTTATCTTTGCTGAAGGCCTGCACACCAGTCTTCACTGTCACCTTCTCAGCAAGACCTTTCCTGGCTTTCCTTCTTAAAATGCATTGCTCTCATCTCTAGAACTTTCCATTTCATAATTATCTTTATTTTTCTTTCATAAAGATAGTTTATTTCCATCCAGCACATTTCTGTGGTTTGAATGTTTGTCCCCTCAAAAACTCATGCTGAAATTTCATTGCCAATATGACAGCATTGAGAGTTGGGACTTTTGAAAGATGATTAGACCACAAGAGCTCCACCCTCATGAATGAAGTTGGTGCCATTATAAAAGAGAAAATCAACCCCACTCTCGTTCTCTCCTCCTTCCTCCCAGATCCTCTTCCCTTCCACTCTTCAGCCATGTGATGACACAGTAGGAAGGCCTTCACCAGTTATAGACCCCTTAATTGTGGATTCTTAGCCTCCAGAATAGTGAGCCAATAAATTTATATTTATTAAAAGGTACCCAGCATATGGTATTATCATATGCAGCTCAGAATAAAGAATGGCACACACTATGCATTTGACCTTGTTATAGTGTACCCACTAGAAAATAAACTCCATAAGGTGAAGGTGTTTTCTTTGTCTTGATACTTGCTGTTTTCCCACCATATAGTCTTTTTAGTAGCAAATATGCAGTGCCTAATACGTTTTTATTTAATTAAAAAAAATAGTTTTAATGGGCCCATGCTAAAATTAAATTTAAATAAGCCAAAAAAAAACAACAGCCAGAAGCAAAATACAGGTGGAAATCAAACCTTCAGCAACAGAAGAAATTTGATGCAAGCTATAGACATGTAAAAATGTAAGCCTTTAGGCTTTAATTGTCCTTAGACGCTGGCAAAAGGGACCATCACCTTGGGCTCCACACCTCAGAGAAATCTAGTGTGCTTTGCCAGACCTTTGTTAAAACTCTCTGTATTTTGCAATCTACTGACTTCTAGGTTCTCCCTTTCAGAAATTTAAACCTCAGTTCTGGGAACTAGCCTACTGAAGGAGATTGTCTATTTTCTGTATGATATCTTTTCCATGGCATTGTGTGAAATAGAGCCTCCAGTATGGCTCTATTTTTTGTGACTTTCACTCATGTAATACACTGGAAAAAAATCATTGCTGTAGGCCAATAATGCTTACCCTTGGGTCTGAATGTACATGAACTTTTTTTTGTTAATATTCTGACTGTGGTGTTGTGTCTATTGCCGTCAATAGTACCCCAGAGTTGTTGGGAATCTTTTTCCCTAAATTCCCACAATCAGCACCCAGGGTGGTCTCCTCCACGCCACATCATGCCTCAGGTAGTAGTCCACGGGTTACTGAATCTATTTCCTAGGGGAGCTCTGCAACGCCAAGGAACCCTTCTAATCAGTACTCTCTCATCTCTAGTTGATGTGTGACGCTGTGTTCTTCTAGCTTAATCTTATGTTATGCCAGATGAAAGACAGACAGAATGCAACTCTTCTTACTCTTCCTATTAGCTTGACATCTAACTTTACAAGGGGGACCTCAATAAAAAATGGAATGATTTTTCAGAAGGTGGCCTTTTGTACTACAGTCTTTCCCTTTTAGGCAGGTACTCTAGGAATCCATCAGCATCAGTGTACCAGCTAATGTTATTGTGAGAAGCTGTGTTTGGCTTCAGTGAAATTTTTTTGGAGATTCTTCCAACACATTTGCCCATTTCATGATGGGTGACTTAGGAACACATGTGCCCACAGCGCACTAAGTGCTCAGTAGTTTTTTGACCAAAACCAGCATGACCCTCATGCCTCAGCCTCCCTATTCACTAGATCTTGATCTGAGTGACCTTTGTTTCCCCAGTCCTCAAAGGGAAACGTTTTGCCAGTGTGGAAGGGGTGAAATAAAAAATGACAGAAGCACTCAAAAATATCAAAATTGATGAGTTCAAAAACTGTTGTGAACAGTGGAGAAGGCATCTCAATTGGTGTATTGTATCAAATGGAGAATATTTTGAAGGTGACTGAAATTTAACCATGTAAGAATAAATGTACAATTTTTAAACAAATAAATTCCAGTTTTTGTTGAGTCCCCTCTTGTATTAGGAAGGCTGTTATGCCATCAACATTAGAGTAAATTGAATTCTGGGAAAAAAACTGTGATAGCCTAAAGATTTCAAGATAAGTCATGGTTGGACGATATGGAAGTTACAGTAGTATTTTCACATGACCTGAAAACAATTATTATTCACATCTTGGATTTACGGTCATCTTCAGTGAAGCACAGCACCAACCTTTGAGAGAATCATTGAGAGTCAACATTCATAGCCAGCAGGAACAACGGTGCTTGGACAGTATGAAGAATCTGTATATGCACTGATTAGACCACAAACAATTATGTAAATCTCTCCTTTCAACCCATTATTCTACATCTTCTTCAATAAGTCACTATACCTCAGATGGTCCTATGGATTTTACACTATGTTTTTAATTAAATTGCCTATATTAATAGGTATCCAACAAATATTTAGCCTGGAGTGGTACATAGTCTAGGGGTGGCCTTACCTTTGGGAATTTGCATACTATGGAGAAGGTAATGGAATCTTTACCTAAAGTGAATGCAATGTAATTATAGCTATGTTTCAAGTCCTAGGGTGCCTCGGCTGATGTCTATAATGTACAATCATAAGTTCTGGACAATAAAATGATGTGTGAACATCACTCTAGCATTTCTTTCACACCCTGTGTAATCTTAGTTACAACACTTAAATTTCCCTTACTTCAATACCCTCACTTATAAGACTGGTTCATTTGATCAGGTTAATAGTAAAATCCTATGTGAGATTCAATTTAATTTTTTGATACTTCCTTAACAGGACATTTTGCTTCCATCTCATCAATTGGCTAATGGGAGCACAAGCCAACCATACTTCTTTAAAGCATTTCAGAAAACAGTTACTTAATAATCTCTGACATATAGAGTTCCCTTCAGAAATGAGAAAATTAGCAAAAAATACTTTTTTATTATATATATTTTTTCAATATGTGGTTACTTCAAGTTGTTACTAGAAGAGGAGTAAATCGAGTCTGGATTTAAATATCCAGAAGAGTGCACAAAGTCAATATCTAAAAAAGGAACCTATTAAAAACACATATAAAGGAAAATTGCAGTCAAGCAGCTACACCATCTGGGTCATATGAAAATGAGAAGTAGTGATGAGTGTCTGCATGCTGATGGTGCTGCAGACCTAATCAACTCACTGTCTCTCCAAGCAGTCATGTGTGCAGATTAATGAAGAGAGGTGACAGAAGAAAACTTCCCGCTGACTTGCTGCGGATAAGCTATTTTGCTCCATCATTGCCTCAGCTTTGCTTACAGGATAGTAGATTCATTCTAGCATGTGCTTTCCTACTAATCGTTTTGACTAAATGAACCAAATCTCATGGCAAAAGGTGCCAACAACATCTGGTAGCTGTGAGTCAGAATCAGTGTGTATAAATGCATCCATGCTGCCCTTTACTCAGTGACAATCATAGATCAGTATGCTACCGCTGACCCAACACTATCTGACCCATGCCATCACTTTATCAGGCAGAAAGCAGATTTCTCATGACTTCCAATGCTACTTTCTGTTGAGTTATTTTCAGGTCAGTTTCTAAAGTCAATGAAACCATTTTTCTTGTGTTCCTTTTCATTAGGCTTCCTTCATAGTCCTAACTGCTAGTTCTCTCAAATTTGGCCAAAGAATATTATTTTTGTCAGTTATCTCTCACATATATTTTTATTAAAATAAAAGCCATTATGGTAATTTTTGCTTATTTGTAGGACATATGTCCCAAGATCTCCAGTGGATGCCTGAAACCACAGGTAGTACTGACCCTACATATAACACATTTTCTTTCAATCTGATCACTAAAATAGCCACTAAGTGATTAATGGGCATTGTGGATGTGCTGGACCAAAAGATGGTTCACAGTCCAGGTAGGAGGGGCCAGATGGCAAGAGATTTCACCATGCTGCTTAGAAAGGCACACAATTTAAAATTTAATTTTGAAATTTTTCCTTAATATTTTCCAGCCACTATTGACTGCAGGTAACTGAAACAGCAGAAAACAAATTGCAGAAAATGTGAGTCTGCTATAAATTCATTTTCGTAAACACATGTTTCAAATGTTTGGCATTTAATATATTTAACTTATTTAAATGCGCATTTAGTGGAATTTTTCCTGCAAAATTCTGCACTTATTTGAAAATTAGTGGAACATTTTACTATCTTTAAAATTCAAAATCAAGTAAATATTTAAAAGGCTCAGACATATAGAAATTGAAAACTTAGCTCTTGGTGGAACTTATCTCTTTATAGTTTTAAAGACCAAAATTAGATATTTTGGTCAAGAGAATGGTTTCCATACAAATGTACAACTTTCAGTACTTTAAAGGGCAGTCATTCATTGGAAATGGATCCACATTATTTTAATAAATGCTCTGCTACGCTAAGCTAGTCTTGAATGCAACAGGACTTCATTCGCTTGGTGTTTAACATAGCCCAATTCTAACAAATTTCCCTTATGGCAACTGCAGCTATTTACTCGGATAGAACTCTCCATTACTGTCAGATTCAATGACTCTCATTCCTGAATATACCAAGGTACCTTTGTGTATATTACGAAAATAATCATGAATTCCAAAACTTAACACTTCCTTCCAGGTTGCATTGCCTCAGTGTCAGCAAAGAGTTTTGGTAAATTAAGCTCAAGTAAGCCTCCTCTAGCTCGCTGAACTTCTGTGCAATGCATATATTGAACAAGTGTAGGTAGGAGGTATTCTGGCTCAAATTCATACCATCTTGGGAGATTTGAGGTAAGAGAAAAATTAGAAGCTTACAGGGAATATCTAAGATGTTGAAATTATATAATTCTTTACATATATATTCATAAAGATATTTAAATCCACAAAGAAAAAATAACTTTAAATACAATTTTTTTCTCCCACCATGGCCAATGAGTCATCATAATAATATGCAAGTTTTGTAATGGACTGAAACTATAAAATAATGTAGACAATATTTATGTGAAATTAGTAATCAAACACTTTATGTTATTCTTCAGTAGCTAAAATTACTACTTTCTTTTTAGGAAAACTTTTCATACTATAATTTTTAGTGTACTGAAAATTTCATCAAAAAATGACTCCCTGTAATTTACTTATTTCAATCATATCTACACTTTGCAAGGTTTGAGAAGCAGATTTCTCAGGAATGAAACTTGCAAATCATTCAGAGTAGTGGGAAAGGGATACTGGAAATTGATCTATTATTGAGAGTTGAAGAACTGATGGTCTAGAGCAAATAAACATTTCTCTTAATTTAATAAAGCAAATGTTTTGGTAGTCTCTGAAATTTGTTTTTGTTACATGTATTTTGAGATACAATGATTTGTTAAATATTTCTTTTTAAGATTGTCTTAATTGATATCAGATCTGTTTGAGAAGGAAGAAAATATAAGAAAAGATTAGTAGCTTCAGTACAGCCTTTCCTGCCCTACCCCAAATTCTTAGTGATTTAGTTGCAAAAATTCCTGTTTGTGAAGTTGAATCATCAGTGGGCCTATTCAGAATTCTCTGTCAGCTAAAGAGAATGTTTATTAAAAGAAGAATAGAACACCATTTCAAATTTCCTAAATCAAGTTTTATAATAGGTTTGTGCTATTTAAATATTTGTTTCCTAAAATCTAGTATAAATTAGTAAGATAGTAATTACTGTTTCTTCCTGTCAATGTGTTCTTGGAATTAGTCAAAGTCATCTAAGATCTATCACCATATGTCTTCTTCCTCACTTCATCCTCATATGTTACCAAGTTATGCTGAAATTTATTTACATTGTCTAAAATATGTTTTTGTAATTTATTGCATGTATAAATATTTATAGGCAATACATCGCATTACCCGAGTATTTTCTATTTGTGTCACTCCGAATGTGTCAGGTATATGCAAAGCAATGCAACTTGGAAGAAATTCACAAAGGTTTGCATTATTTCAATTTAATACTCTAGTATTAGTCAATATATGCATTTGTTTATCAATGTATTTATTCAAACAGCTAGCATTTAGTATTGATTATGCCCCAGATAGTGGTATGATTTATCAGAAAAAAAAAAGATTCTTCCTGCTTTCAAAAAATGAACAGTCTCATGAATATGTGTTCATTTCTGCTGCTATAACAAAGATAACTTAGAATGGGCAATTTATAAACAACAGCAACTTCTTTCTCATAGTTCTGTAGACCAGGAAGTCCAAGATCAAGTATCTTGTAGATTCTGTGTCTGATGAGAATTTTCTACTTTATAGATGGTGCCTTGTGGCTGTGTCCTTACATGGCAGAAAGCAAAAGGGACTAATTGGTTCCCTTAAACCCTTTTATAAGGACACCAATTCCACCCATTAGGGTGGAGCCCTTCTGGCCTATTCACTATCCAAAAGCCCCAGCTCTTAGTGCCATCACCTTAGGGTTTAAGTTCCAACATACAAGTTTTGAAGGGACATATACATTCATACCGCAGCAATATGAGAATGACTTAAACTTATGAATATAAAATTATGAAATAAGAACAAATATAATGATGGGTTCAGATTTTTATGAAGCAAAGACAAATTTCTACCTAACCCTAAATTCTTAGACAAGTAAAAATTTTTCTATAGTAAAAAACATTCTTAGCTGAGGCTATTTTTCCTCTATTCCTTTTTTTTCTTTTTCCTTTTTTAAACTAAAATAAAATTTTTCTAACTCCATAATCATTTTTTAAGTCATTGCATATTGCATAGTTTGTACACAGACTTCAAGATTGAACTAAAGTGCATCAGATTGGGTTAATCTGTCTTGGGACCAATAAAGGCTCAAAATGGTTCAAATGGGAAGAAAATTTTGTATTTAAGTTGTGGATACTGTGTGACCCACAAAAGATACTATTCATATGAGCATTTCTTTGCAAATGTGCACTCAGAGAAAATCTCCATGAAATATTTTTGTTTTAATTGGATCCAGTTAAATCAAATAAATATCTTATTTATAATATTTTTTACAAAATTTAGAATTTAGATAATTTAGATAATTTAGAATCTCTCTACTATGTGGCAAGGCAAGATTAAGAAATTTAATCAGAATTAACTAATTTGTCCAAAGTCTAATAGCTACTTAATATTATAAGTAAGACTAAAACTCAGTCTCCTACTTCCAAGTATTGTGTTTTGGAAAATAGTTTTTAGGATAACTAACTGACTTTTTGTGGCAAATATGTTGCTAGGATAATAGTTACTTTAAGAAAACCTGGGAGATCACTGCTTCCAAATTTACTGATTTTCTGAACTCTTCTGCTAACTGTATTCCTATATATATTCTGATTTGAAACTTTTAATTTATTTTCCCATAATTATACTCAGTAGTATAGATTTCTCTTACCATCTTTTAAAAAATCAAAACCGTTTTTTGTTTCTACCACCTGAAGTGGATTTTAAAAACAGCAATCTGGAGCAGCAAGATATGTAATGACATACTTATAGTTTACTTAGACTAGTTCATAATGAATATAATTTAGAAAAAAAGTTTTGAAAGAATCATCATGATTTCAATCAGATCTTCACAATTAAACAAAAAAATGCAGAACTATGCTTGTGAAGATATGATAGCTCTATCTCCTTATGCCAATGTTATTCATATCACCTGTTAACGGTGATGTCACATACGTGCATTAACATTTGTAAAACAAATACTAGAATGATTATTGTTAATGCGTTACTCTCAGAGTCAGTAATGGTATCAAGCAAATAATAGAGATATAATATTATTGAATACTTGTTGTGTGCTTCCAAAAGTAGTGTATGCATTATCTCAGATTATTCTCATATATTACTACAATTTAGACATATATAAAACTGAGGATTAATTTAAATAGCTAATTAAATATTTTCAGGTTAAATTACATGTCTGAGCCTCTATAGTTAGAGAAAGTGGTTAAGCTAGAATTTATAACAAATGTGGTTAAATCCAGAGCTTACCTGCCTTTTTTTGCATCAAAAATACATTGGCACTTAAAAACATGCTTCATATTATATCTGACTTTTTTTTAGAAGGTTACCTCATATTTACTTCTTCAAATATGTTGCAGTATGTATTTATCTTTTTTTTTTTTTTTTGAGTCGGAGTCACTCTGTCGCCCAGACTGGAGTGCAGTGGCCGCTCCCGGCCACCGCAGCCTCGACCTGCTGGGCTCCGGCGATCCTTCCGCCTCAGCCTTCCGAGTAGCCGGAATTACAGGCGCGCGCTACCACGCCCGGCTGATTTTTTGATTTATTGTAGAGATGAGGTCTCGCTGCCCAGGCGGGTCTCGAACCCGGGGGCTCAGGTAATCCACTCACCTCAGCCTCCGAAAGGCGCGGGATTACAGGCTGAGCCACCGAGCCCAGCTGAATTTATCTTTTAAAAGTAATTTTGAGAAGCATATGTAAAGTACTCTGTGAATGGAATGGTTGTGCTATACTAAATTAGTAACTCATGATGATTTCTGTGTCCACTTTAAAACATCTTTACTTTAAAGATAAATTATATATATCAAATTGCATACACAATGTCCAAGTTTGAGATTTTTAAGAGCCTTAGCAGTTGCAGGACCACGTGTCTGTAATTCACAGCAGTTGTCACTAGAGAGTAGTCTTGTATTATTACTATGGAGAATTTTCAGATTCATGAAAAGTTAAAAGAATAAAGTCTTCACATATTAAACATTTGTTGCAAAATGCAACAACATATTTTATGTGCAAAATACAATGCATAATTATTTTATATACTTACTGCAAATTATTTAAAATACAAAAACAAAATTTTTAATAATCTATCATTTTAGCATTCCTACTATTTGCCATTGTGAAAATACTTTGAGTGTGTTCTCTCAATAATCATCAAAAATAGTTATGAGATAGACATTAACATGAACAAATAGCATATTTTGTGGTATACTGTAAGTGCTAAAGCCAGAATGGTAACATAGACAATCCAATACAAGCCCTGATGTAAACATGTTTCTCTGTGTATTTAACTTTTTAAACATTTTCTGCAACAATTTGAAGATGCTACTTGGCAGGACATTTTTTGTGTGTGGATGTTTCCTACGAGATGATAAATTTTTGTAAACAATTTTATGTTTAATTATTTCATGTACAGCAAAGAGCCTGAAACCAGGGGGCAGTTTCATGGCATTTTAATGTTTTTCCTTAGGACACAAATCTTGAAAACATTCAAAGATGTGAATTTAAAAAATCACTTAGATATTTTAAGTTTGTCTTTACTGTTATAATAATGAGTCTTAAGTTTACTTAATACCTTGTATAGACCAATATATGATGGCTGGTTCCAATGTATAAATGAAAATGTATAGTCAGAAAAGAAGTCCTGTTACAGATTTCTGGTAAATACATGTACTCATTGATTATTCACCTATTTTTCATGGTCCCATAGTTTATTAGAATATGTCTATATACTACAATGTCCCAAGGATTATGGCCAGTTAAGAAAAGGATAAGGAGATTGCAATTATCAATAGAGTGATGTAATGTTACTTTTTTAAATACAATTTTTAATACTTTTTTAATAGAGTGATGTAATGTTACTTTTTTAATACAATTTTTTAATAATTTTTTTTAAATACAATACTTCTGTGCAAGCTATCATAAAAATCCTGGGACATTGTTTTAAAAGATTTAAACAAGCCTGGGCAGCGATTTAAACAAGTCTGGGCAGCCTCATCTCTACAATAAATCAAAAAATCAGCCGGGCATGGTAGCACATGCCTGTAATTCTGGCTACTCGGAAGGCTGAGGCGAAAGGATCTCCGGAGCCCAGCAAGTTGAGGTTGTGGTGGCCGAGAGCGACCACTACACTCCACTCTGGGTGACAGAGTGAGACTCCAACTCAAAAAAAAAAAAAAAAAAAAAAAGATTTAAACAATAGAAGTGTATACCATGTTCATGGATTGGAAATGTCAATATTCATAACTTGTTATTTCTACCCAAATTGATCTTTAAGTCTAAGGCAATCTTAATCAAAAAATTTTTATAGAAATTGGTATGCTAATTTTAAAATGAAATTATTTAGAAAGACAAAATAACCAAAAAAGAACAAATTTGGAAATATAATATATAATGTACTTTATAATATTTTCTTTTTTTAATCAATATTTTTTATTATGGTTTTGAGGGATACAGATAAGGGTTAGGTGTACAATTACATTTCATTCAGGCACACTGTTGATAAGAGGTGTTTCCCCATCCCCAGACAGATATTTGCTACTGTTAATCCCACCCCCCCCATAGTTTCCCAGTACCATCAGTCATTTTCTTATAGCATTACATTGGATGTTCAAGGTCCATTATATGAGTGAGAACATGTGATACTCGGATCTTTGTTTCTGTGAGAGGTCACTCAGTATTATAGGCTCTAGTTCCATCCAGGTTGCTGTGAAATTCATGATTTTGTTCTTTTTTATGACTGCGTAGTATTCCATCGTGTATATGTACCACATTTTTTAATCCAGTCCTCTTTTGATGGGCAGCATGGTTGTTTTCAGGTTCTTGCTATTGTGAACAACGCTGCGATAAACAAACATGTGCAGGTATCTTTTTTATAGAGTGATTTGAGTTCTTCTGGGTATATTCCCAGTAGGGGGATTGCGGGGTCATATGGGAGGTTGATATTTAGAGCTTTTAGGAATCGCCACACTGCTTTCCACAGAGGTTGCACTAGTTTACACTCCCACCAACAGTGTAGAAGTGTTCCCTTTTCGCCACACCCTCTCCCGCAGCTGTTATTTTTTGAGTTGTTGATAATGGCCATTCGGACTGGAGTTAGGTGGTATCTCAGTGTGGTTTTGATTTGCAAATCCCTGATGATTAGTGAGGTTAAACTTTTCTTCATGTGTTTGTTGGCTGCTCGGATGTCCTCTTTTGTGAAATGCCTGTTCATGTCTTTTGCCCATTTGATAACGGGGTTGTTTGTTTTTTTCTTTTCAGCATGTTTTAGTTCCTTGTAGATCCAGGATGTTAAGCCTTTGTCAGACCTGGTGTTGGCAAATATTTTTTCCCAGTCTGTAGGCTGTCTCCCTGCTCTCTTGATGGTTTCTTTGGTCTTGCAGAAGCTTGTCAGTTTAATAAGGTCCCACTTGTCTATCTTCTCTCTTATGACCTGTGGGTTTCGGGTTTTGTTCAGGAATTGGATGCCAGTTCCGATTTCCTTGAGGGTATTTCCTTCCTTTTCTAAGGTTCTTATGGTTTGAGGTTTTACATTTAGGTCTCTGATCCATTTGGAGTTAGCCTTTGTGCATGGGGATAGATAGGGGTCCTGTTTCAGTCTTCTGCATGTGGTCAGCCAGTTTTCCCAGCACCATTTACTGAATAGGTTCTCCTCTCCCCAGTGGTAGGTGGTGGAGGCTTTGTCGAAGATGAGTTGGTTGAGAAATTGAGGTTTTGCTTCTGGAATCTCAATTCTATTCCATTGATCTATATGCCTGTTCCTATACCAATACCAAGCTGTTTTGATGATTGTAGCTTTATAGTAAAGTTTGAAGTCTGGTAATGTGATACCACCTGCTTTGTTTTTTTTTGCTGAGTATTGTTCTGGCTATTCTTGGACATTTGTGTTTCCATATGAATTTCTGTGTTGTCTTTTCTAGGTCTGAAAAGAATGTTGCTGGTAATTTGATGGGTATTGCATTGAATTTGTAGATTGTATAATATTTTCTATAAAAATAGTAACCAAGACAGTGTGGTATTTACTTAGAGACAAACAAATGATTCATTGAATAGAATAAAATCCACAAGTGAACACCGCATATGATCCAGAGCTCATTCTTTTCAATAAATGTGCTGGGGAAAATGGAATATTTCTGTGTAAAAAATATGACCCTTGATCCATACATCACATAATCTGCACAAATAATTTTAGGCCGAGCATAAACCTAACTAGTAGTGATAACTAAAACGAAATAAAATTTAAGTATAAAGTATAAGATAGTATCTTTAGGACATTGGCTTGTGGAGACATTTACTTGAGAATCAAAGAAAACACAAACTACTCATATAAGTTAAAGAAAAAATGAATTTTATTAAAATAAAAACCTTTATTTATTTTAAAAAATTATAAAGAAAATGAAAAGGCAAGACACAGCCTAAAAGAACAAATTCTCAAAACATATGCATATACATATAAATGTCGCCAGGTGTGGTGACTCATGCCTACAATCCCAGGACTTTTGGAAGCCGAGGTGAGAGGATTTCCTGATCCCATGGGTTCAAGACCAGCCTGGCAACTTGGCAAGACCTCATCTCTATAATAAACCAAAAATTAGTTAGTCATGGTGGCGTGTGCCTATAGTTTCAGCTACTTGAAAGACTGAGGTGGAAGGATCACCTGAGCTCAGCAGGTCAAGGCTGCGATGGCTGTGAGTGTGCCACTGCACTCCAGCCTGGGAGACAGAGTGAGTCTCCCACTCAAAAAACTTAAAAAAATTTAAAAAATAAATAAATGTCAGAGAACTTGTTATACATATATAAACACTCCTGCAATTATGTCATGTAAATGGGTAAAATGAATGGTAGAGCAAAGAAGGAAATGCTAAAGAGAAAGAGTGGAGGCACACACACACACACACACACACACACACACACACACACACACAGTATATGCATATGCATGGCTTAAGAATAACCAGGCTTGAGGAACTAGATCCAGAAAAGTTATTTAGGGAACAGTGCATAGGCTTTGAAATCAGCTAGATCTTTCTTGTACTCAGGAGTTTTGGAAGAAATTAGAAAGTATTTCTATCCTCACTGTCTGAGGAAGATAAGAAAGAAAGTTGAAAATACCTGACTGAAAATGATTCCTCTCTAATACTCTTTGTGTCTCCTTGTCTTCTGTTTTATGCACAGTAAAGAGAGACTATATAACTCTTCATAATAAAACTGGTTTATGGATTATTTTTACAGGCTAGTATAATATATCTATATCACAGCATATATGGTGCATCAATAAATGGAGTGTCTAAGAAAATGTTATAATATTCAAATATTTTTAAAAGATTGACCCAAATTCACTTCTAAAAGTTGATAGTGACAGAGGATATTCAGTTAACCTATTTATGTGAATTAATAAAATATTTATCGACTATAAGACAATATGCATCAGTTTAGCTGTGCATTCCTATTAAGTATAAACCCAATTATACCTACAATAATTTTCTGGCAAATGTGGCTAACTGCCCACCAAATATTTATATTCCTTTTAGGAGTTGTTCCAGGAAAGTGCAGCCCAGTCAGGAACTGTATTTTTCTATGCACCTTGTCTAGAAGTGGGTGATGGGATGAGTTCTGGCATTTAGATTGTGGGAGAACAGATCAACAACTCTCCTCTGGGCTCGTATATATCTTGGGCAGTCCTTCTCACTCATTTTCCCATAAGGCACTCAGAGAGGTCCTGGTGGCTACGTTCTCAGGCAGCAAAGCCTCCCACAATCTAGATCCTCTACTCACAGTTATTAAGGTCCCTATAATACAGCGATTTGTGAATGAGAAATAAAACTTCTACTTCATTAAGCAAAGAATAGTTCAGTGTTTACATCCTAAAGCACTTACTGTTACCGTAAACATGTCACTTTCTTTGTAAGATTAACTGAAAATCCTTGAAGAACACATGAGCAACATTTTAAGTATTTATTTACATATGTTTTTAATTGTTTTCGCAACAATTATTATTCAATTGTTATTTTAAGGTTAACAGATTTTTAAATGAATAAGTTCAAGATAAACTTTTGATGGTATTTTCCAACATTATCATAAAAAGGGACGGCCTCGGTGGCTCAGCCTATAATCCTGCGCTTTGGGAGGCTGAGGTGAGTGGATTGCCTGAGCCCACGGGTTTGAGACCTGCCTGGGCAACTTGGCGAGACCTCATCTCTGCAACAAATCAAAAAATTAGCCGGGCGTGGTAGCGCGTGCCTGCAGTTCCAAATCCTTGGAAGGCTGAGGCGGAAGGATCGCCGGAGCCCAGCAGGTCGAGGCTGCACTCCAGTCTGGGCAATCAAGTGAGACTCCAACTCAAAAAAAAAAAAGAGAAGGAAAATATGATCCAGTGAAATGACTTAATGCTTTATTAGTTCATTGAAACATATTTACACATTTTCTGCTATAGTTAAGACTTTTTTAGGGACTTCAGGCAATGAACATTTTTTATCTCATTTCACTTCTCTGAAATCAGGATGTATGTTACAAGAGATGCTGTAATTAAATCTCTGTTGATCAAGCGGCATTTGTAATTCGGTTGTCACATTCCACACACATATAGACTTGGTCATGGTTGTTTGTATTGTTACAACTTTTAAGCTGCTTACATTGCTGATATTACCTGCTTAAAGTATAAATTCCACTTCAAAACCTAAGAATGGGAAAAATAAGTATGATATGTGAAAAAAATCTATAACCAGTTTTAAAGAACCTATTTTAAAGGTGAAATGTTTAAGTGATAAGATAGCATTGTGTTATAATGTAAATTGAAAGTGATTCTTTCTCAGTGTTTTGTAAAACAACAGTGTATCTTACAATCACTGATATTCTGTGATTAATGAAATATCATGCCATTATATGACAAAAGTAAAGTTCACGTTAAGAATGACTGCTTCTTAGACTGGAAAGGACCAAAAAAAAAAAAAAAAAAAATTGATAGGGAGGTAATATTTTCCCAAAGATTCAAATTTTTTAAAAAGGTTGATATGCAAATGCTGTGTAGGAGAACACTTGTGGACATGCATAATACATGCAAAGACTCTGCACAGAAGGAAATATTGTCACATTTGAGACTTGGAAAACAGTTTTAAATCATGGAATTTGACTGAAGTATTTCATGAAGTGGGAAGAATGTGAGTTGAGTTCTGAGAAGCAGGTGAGGCTGGAGCAATTAGAGCTCTAACAGCTCTGCTGAGGAGTTTGGGTTATTTTTCTATGTGATATAAAAAAAAACCTTGGGATTTTAAAAATATTCAAACATCATAGAACTATGGAAACTATTTTCAAAGTTTGCATTCGCTTGTAACTTAAGTTTTCTCCACAAAAAACTTTGCATCAAAAGAGAAGTAAATGAATAGCATAAGAAGACAATCTTTTTAATCATCCCTCTCAAGCAAAATTAGTTACCCTACTCCACTTTCAATCATATCCAGATTGAAAGACTTTATCTTGTTGTATCAGTATGGGAAATTTTTGATAAGGTAAAAACATTATGGCAAAACAAATAATACTAAATTTAATATCACTATTTTCTTTATTTTAAAGATATTACAGGTGGTTACTCATGAGAAAATGTAAAAATTGACTAACAGGTGTTTTAAACATTTTCCTCTTTGGATGTAATCTTTCAAGCAGTTTTATTTCTTTCATTTTTAAGCTTCAACAACATTTAGAACTACCTTATATGTTGCACATTCATTTTGGGGGTGGATACAAACACAATTAATATAGCCTCCTCCCTCAAAATAAAAGTCAAAACAAAATTCTTATTTATTTTGTATAGAGCCACACAGTTTGCTTCAGAGAGCAATCATGGCCATACCCTTGGGGGAAATAGTTTGGTTTAAATTAAAACTGACCCATGAAGCTATCTGCTTAGAAATTACGAAACAGTGGTGAATGAGGGACATTTTTTTATGCATTTTTCCTATCTCCAAGCATGGAAAAGGGAACATTTCACAGAGACTTTATGAGACAAAACAAGGAAACTGATGTCATAACAGTAAAATAAAAATCTAAATATCTGGTGATGTGAATTATATGAAATAGAAACCGGAATACAATGATGCAATTCAAAATTACAAAAGTATTTTGAAAGTAATTTGGCCATTTCTAGTAAATTTGAAGGCATGACTGCATTCTCTAGAAAATGTCTTTACTTGTATATAGGAGACATAGCTAAGAAAGTTTATCACAAATCATCTGTAATTGCAAATTGCAGAGGCAATCTAAATGTCCATTAGCAGGAAAATTAATAAGAAAGTTGCAATATTTTGAAAAGGAATATTGTATTTCAATTAGAAAGAATTATCCAGAGATTCATGAGTTAACACTTGTAAATTTTGAAAAAAGGAAATACTGACTAAAAAGGCAAATTATAGACCAAAACATATATTATTGTCTAAAATTGTAAAATACTTGAAATAATAATAGACAGATAGATGAATGACTCTTGATAGATAAATGATAGATATTTAGTAAAGTGTAAGACACTTGTAATAGCACACAGTAGTATAAATGTTTTTTATTTTATTTATTAAGCTGATTAGTGAGTTCACTGTACTGGTATTTTTGCATTTTTATCTCAAATATTTATAATAATGCAAAATAAATTATTGAAGTAGAAAATAATACATGCTAATATATGCTATAAATACACAGTCAAGCATCACTTAACCATTAGGATATGTTTCAAATAATGCATCATTATGCAATTTTGTTGTGTGAACATCAGGGTGTACTTAAACAAACCTAGATAGTATAGCAGAAGGCTATATGAGGGACTTTATAAATATTGTACACTTAGGCTACACTAAATTTATTTTTCTTTCTTCAATAATAAAGTAACTTAAGTTTACTGTAACTTTTTTCTTCATGAACTTTTAAATTTTTTACAACTTTCTGAACTTGGATTAACACTTGACTTAAAACACAAACACACACATTGTACAGCTGTCCACATTGTACAGCTGTCCAAATGTGTTTTCTTTCTTTATATTCTTAGTCTATGAGCTTTATTTATTTACTTCTCAAACATTTAAAAAATCAAGGCATAAACACTCACATTAGCCCAGGTCTACAGAGGGTCAGAATCATCACCATTGTTGACTTATGTCTCCACTGGAAGATCTTCAGGGGTAATAACATGCATGGAGCTGTCATCTCCTATGATAACAATGCTTTCTTCTGAATATTTCCTAAAGGACATGCCTAAGGCTGTTTTACAACTTACATTATTTTATAAATAGAAAAATAAACTCTAAAATAATAATAAAAAGTTTGGTATAGTAAATAAATAAACCAGTAGCATGTCGTTTATGTATTACATAATATCTAGTACTATATACTGCACATAATTGCATAAGATCTACTTATATAAGATTGGCAGAGCAGTAGGTTTGTATACACCAGCATCAACACAACCATGTGAGTAACGAGCTGTGCTATGACCTTAGGACAGCTACAACAACACTGGATGACAGGAAGTTTTCAGCTCCATTATGATGTTACTGGGTCCCATTGGGTATACGATCCGTGGCTGACTAAAACCTCATTATGTGGGACATGATTGTATAGAATACTTATGATGAAGATACAATGACTTTTAAAAGAATTAGTAATATTCTGCCATGTAGTTGTGATTAATTTGATTTTATGACTTTTAAAGTATGTCCAGTTAGATAGAAAAAACAAATATTAAAGTAGGATTTCCTTTTTGGCTTTCATCCAATAAAATATTTTTCAATATTGGCATTGACTAATATTTATTTTAATTATATATTTAACAAGTAATTTATATATAATAAATACAATATAAAATAAATATATTTGTTAAATATTGTATGTCAATTTTCTGCAGCAAAATTGTATCACGATAAAATGCAGATGCACCAAACAAATATATATATTCGCGCACACACACACACACACACACACACACACACACACACAATGTATATATAATTTTGCTATACCTATCTTTCTTCCTCTCTAAACTTTAGCTTTTTGGTAAAAAGAGTAGCAATTAATCCAATCTTGATTTTAATTTTTTAGTATGGATGAATGCATGTATCTGTATATGTGATATGGTTTATGTAATCCTATGGTGGGAAGGAAGAATCATGTTCTTAAGCCAGGTATTTTCCACCTCAGTTAGTGTCCAGAATCCTGCCTTTTATCTGTATGGGATTGTCTGCTCTGCTGACATACATGGTTGGAATATGAATCTGTGACTGATAAGATCTGTGATCTGGTGTTAGGTTTTCTCAGACCCTATTAGCAATTCCTGGCTCACCATGCCTCTCACCTGGTCTCCCACGGGAGACAGCTACAATTCACAAGCTGTTCTCGAGAATTCAGTACAGATACCCCTTCACTGTAATGGTAACTCCGATTTTATGAACTTTTCAGCCATGTAGTAGAGGCACCAAATAACAAAGCAGGTGAGAATTTCCTGTCTTCTGTTCTGCGTGAGCCAACTGCTTTAGTGGGGAACTAAGAACCTCACATCTGACTTCTGCACTCTTTGGTCCCTCTTCCTTCTTCTTCCCATGAACCCCTGGGTCAAAGGAGCAAATGAGTGATGATGGTGATGATGATGATGGTGGTGATGATGATGATGATGATGATGATGATTTTTTGTGGTTTTTGTTTTGTTTTCTCTTGAGAAAAGAGAAAGGTAGCTCCTGACACCCAGAATCTAACCTGGCTTCATGTTGGTAGGACCTGATCTGGTACTCAAAGTGAGGTCTTATTGTTTCCCTTTTAAACGAAAGCAATTTCACAGAACAACATTACACAAAGGCTTTCTGTAGCCAGGATAAAGTGAGACGAAATAACAAAAAATCAAAGTACTTCATAACCTTTTCTAAACACAGACAAGATCAAAGTTACTTGTATAAAATAAACAATTCCAAATACGTCTCATTCTGGCTAATTGAATGAATGCTGCTTCTTTTCCAATTATAGATTCAGTATCATTCTATTTTTTTCTCTCCTCCCAGTTAAGATTCATTAAGAAACACAATCATACAATTACCTCTACAGCCTGAAAGTATCAAATTCAGACTAAAGCCCGGTCTCCTTAGAGCTTTACCTAACAAATGCTCAAATCCTTCTTTCTACCACCTTCTCACTGAAATATTTCACAATTAACCTAGATGCAAGATGGAAAGTAGGAGATGATGAAGCTGTTTAGTCTAAAAGGAAAACATTTTCAGAACTGCTTTTTAAGGCTTATTTTGGGAAAGAAAACAAAGGGAATTGTTGGAGAACAATAATCAGATACAAATCTGCTTTTGTAGAGGGCAAAAATAAAACAAAGCAAAATAAAAAATCTTTGATGATATACCTTCTACTGAATTAAAATTTACAAATTATCATGTAAATGTATAGACTATTCAAATGTTAAATCAAAAAATCAATTATGCATAACATTTTCTAGAATGTAAAATAGCTATTGAGTGAGACTTCTAACCAATGACTCAAAGTAATGTTGAAATGAAATGCTATATTCATTATTGATTTCCACATTTCCATAACTTTTTCTTAACAGATACATCTTAAAATATAGAGCAGGTATAGGTATCAAAGGCAAAGGAGAAATATAGTCTATGGTGGACAAACTATATACAGTATATTAACCAGATATGACTGGGGGAAAATATTCACAAGTTGGAAAACTATCTTTCAAGACAAACAATGTGGTTTGCAGACAGCTGTCTTACCATATAACTATTTTGCAAGGCCAGAATCTGAATATTATTTACGGTTTCTCTCTGCATTCCATTTGTAACAAATCCCAGTCTAACTCCAAATAGAGTAAGAAGAGCAAAAATAATAATTATCTCATTTCAAGATTACTGCTTTTCTGTAAGAGTTTGGCCAAATAACTTTTAATTATATTAAAATAAAGAGGAATTGTAATGAAGAAATAAATTAGTAGTACTTAGAGGTATAAATATTTTGTTGGATGTAAGTTCTTAAATGTTCATACTCTTTGGTAAGATGACTTGGGACTAATCCAGAATCTAGGTTTTTATTAGTACCATGATCTTTCACTGGTTTATCATTTCTTGGTTTCAGATACTCATCCTATAAAGGCATTAGGAGAAATGATGTTTTAATCAATGAAAATTTAAGTGCTAAATTTGGAGAGGAGAACAATGATAAATAAAAACACAGACCTGGCCTTCATGTAGCATCCTGTCTGGCAGATGAGAGATTGCCAATTTGGGACAGGATTAAACAAGGCAATCACATTAGGCATTAAGCATACTATTAACATAATGCCTGCTCTATCAATATCAAATGGTATCCATATAAAACTTATTTTATATAAATATTTATAAAGAAAATAGTGTTTAGAAACTCTTAAGCAGTTTAACTATACATACTCTCCAATAATACTTTACAACATTAATATATTTAGAAAAATGTACTTCCACAGAATTTGAAAATTTAAGGTTGTAGACAGTTATTAATCTTTTCAGAACTAGAGTTTTTAAAAAGAGGTTTAACTCATTACCTATCTAAATTATGATAAATTCAAAATTTAGATCCTTCAAATGAAAGAGTTTTTCCTGAATATAGCTGCTTATTATGTACCAAAAAATACGTCAATATAAAAACTTTAAAAAGATAATCTCAGTTTCATGAGAGGAAAAGAAAAAAATCATCTTTTATGTCTTGTAGTATGCACCACCTTATGTTTTAAGAAAGAAAAACAGAGTGAGTAAAAATTATTTTTAAAAAAAGCATAAATAAATGTTGTTTTAGCTATATTTATGCAAAAGATGGAATTATCTTCAAAATTCAAATATATATATAACACATATATATATTTTACATAATGATTTTTGATTAACAGTAGAGTAAAATGTCGTTTTTGTTTGTCCATAAACTACTGTGACTCTTATTTAAAATACTAATCTTCTTAAGCTGTATAGATAGTAGCCTTAAATAATTATGTTTCATTCCTTCATGGCACCAGGTTTGCAGCTATATAGGCAGTCCATTGAGGCAGCATGGAGAGCAATTCTAAAGCAAGATCATCTTCCCTAACAAGTTCCATTTTCACCAGTGATGCAATGCTGATCTGAACAAATTTAATAAAGAAATATTCCTAAACCTGCAGTTTACTGATTTGGGAGATGCATGCAATCAATAAAGTAAACAACAACAACAAAGATAACACTGAAGAACTAAATAGACTTTTAGATTTTTAAAATCAAATTATGGTTTTAGCATTTGCAAACACAAGCTCTTTTCACAGAAAAGCAAAGGAATTTAGAAATTTATTGGAGTCCAGGATGGTTAATATCACATAACCGTTTAACTAACATCAGCACCAGTACATGTTGAAATATAATTGGGTAGTTTTAGCATCTCTCTTCTCTTTTCCTCTCTGAAAGTTTTTGAATGTGTAGAAAGTAATAAGCATTTGTTATGTACCTACTTCTATGTGCCACATTTTTACACATAACCTATTTAAGTCTTTCCCTCTCCTTATGAGTTATGTACTATTCTGATTCCAATTTAAAGTTAATGAGCCCCAAAATGGAGAGATTAAGGTAACTTGGTCAAGGTTAGACAGTTTGTAAACAGCAGTTTGTAAATTTGAAATCAGATTTCTCCTGTTAACTGTGCCAGTGCTGTCTCCATAAGAGATCATCACCTACTTCTCCAAGTTGCTATTTTCCTGTACAAGTTTAAAGTTTAATGCCACTTTTATGATTTTCATATTAGAAATAAATGTATAGATGAGGCACCAACTAAAAGTGATGACACTGTCATACTGCTAATATTGGAAAAGCTTATGATTTTTATACATTTAGCATACAAACTTTAAATTGCTAGATGAGGTTTCCTCATATAAAATCATTGGTTTCTCAAATTGTTTTTTTTTTAAATTCTGGACTCCACAATGTTCCACTGGGTAAGATCATTAACTCTTGTAGATCAACAGGATTTGTAAACTGATTAATCAACTTAGCACATATTCTGTAGGTGTTAATTTCCCTAATGCCTGTGTTAGGAACAAGAATTGCAGAGATGAATCTAGATACATCTCCTGCCCTTAAGGTACTCAGTGGGCTTAAAATAAGGATTAAGTAAATAATAACAGTTCAGTATAAAAAGCATTGGGAATATGTTGACAAGAAGGGAGCTTAAAACTTAGCTACAACTAAAATGAGCAGGAAGAGAAATCCTCACAGTGTGATAGCTAAATTCTTCCAGAAGTAATCAGTTACCAAAGGTCCACGTCATGTTTACAAATACATTAGGAACATTATATCAGGGTATCCTCCAAACCAGATATATCTCATCACAGACCAGATATATCTAAATTTGAATTCATTTTTTCCCGCAAATCATGTGTTTTTTTTCCTATTATCATCTTTTTTTTAATCTATAAGAAAATATCCATTTCCAAGATGCGTAAATAGGAAGTGGCAAGTCCTGATCATAGATCCAGTGACAAATTCTGAACCTTCAGTACGACTTTAGATCATGCACATTTAACCGCAATGCCATAACTCAGAGAAATTCACAGATTTTTTCCTGTACATGCTATAAATAATTTACAAAAAAAAAACCCTTTACACAAGCTTAAGTTAGTAACTTTAATATTCAATAAATTTGAATAACTGAAAATAATATGAGTATGGGCAATTTCTGTAAATATTGAGTTGTTAAAAGGCATAAATTATACTTTTCATATATACTCAAAAATTATTAAATAAATGTAACTATCACATGAATTTGACCCTCTGGTCCTTTAGCACAGTGTTTAGAAGGAAAGACTATGAGGCCAGACTGTTTGGTTTACACTTAACTCTTTTGCTATTTATTTTGTGTGACTATAGGCAAACAATATAAATCCTTTTTTTCTTTTTAAAATTATAAAAATAATAGACCATATCTTGTAGTGGTATTATGATAATTCAAATGAATAATGTAAGTAAACCACTTAGTAAAAGATTTAGAAAACTTTTTGGTACAAAGTAAGCACTATGTAAATGGTAGATATTATGACTATTGTTACAACCTTTTTAAAAGTATAAGAAAAAGCTCTTGTTTAGTGAACAGAACTTCAGATCATTCTATTTCTATATTGAACTGAGATTTCCATTTCAATTCCCACATATACTTTGTTTCTTAATGTAATAAATATTATGTTTGAAAGCCTTTTATTGCTCACATTTTCATAATTCTTTGGTTCAAATATTTATGCAAATCAGAACTTAAATTGTTTCAAAATATTCTGCAACTATAAAAATTTAAGACATTAAAAATTTCTTCTGGACTGAATAACTTTTTAAAATATTACATAATCAATCAAAACAATAATATGTAAACATTGTACTGATAACTTTTTAATATAATATATGTTTAATTGAAAATATGTAGTCTAATGAATTAGATGAATCTGTTCTTTTATTTAATGGAATTATGTCTTTGTGGATGGACTTTGCTTATTGTTGGAGAGACATTGCTTTTCTAATCCTACCTTTTTTTAATAGCTTAAAATATTGATGAGTATTCACATAAATAAATATTCAAGAATAAAATAAACTTTTAGAAAAAGTCACCTTATACTTTGAAGCAACTCCAAGTTTTATTTTTAAAATCACATATTTGTCATAAAAATATTTTAAATTATTTATTACTCCATTATCCAGCTTTTAAAATTATTGAGCAAAAAGTGTTGGAAGTGTTCAGTCAAAATATATTTTGTGTTTTTATTAGTGCCTATTCAGGCAAGAATCTTTATATTAACCCCTTTTTGTTGGCAACTGGGCATTTTCACAAGCTGGGCAAGGTACCAGAGTAATATCCTAATGGGCGCAAGATGGTTATGCCTCCTCCTCCCTGATACTGGAGAAGAAAAAGGAGCCAAAGGTATATTCTCAAGCAGATCAATTTTAGGATATATGACAAATAGATTTGTAGATGTAGAAATTTACTGGCTTGAAATTATTTACCAAAAGATTTTGAGCACCTGGGGCATAAATAACTCAGAGTGAATGTCACTACTGCAGAGCACTACCAAGCTAGAAACAGCAGCCATTATTGACTTTTTTTCCCCTCACTTGACTTTCCACGTTTTACCTACACTCAGTAAATCTGACATGGAATTTATCTCATCAATTCTATACTAGAAATGTCATATAAATTGGGATTTTTTTCATACTAGAGTCACTCCCACTGTGAGTTCATATTACCATTATTCCTTTCTTGGAGTTTTGTAAGTCTATTCGCTTATATTTCTTGGACATGGACATCAATTTTCCCCACATTCCAACTGATCTGTCCCATGGTTGCCAGAATTATTATTGTTAAAAACAAACAGGCTGGATATGGCTACTTATGGCTGTAATTCCAGCATTTTTGGAAGTTGTGTTGGGAAAATTCATTGGGCCAGGAGTTCAAGATCAGACTGGACAACATAGCATGACCCTACCTTTACTAAACTTTAAAAATACAAAATATGAACTATAAAAACAAAGAACAAAAAAAAGATCTTGCTATTTTTTATACCAGCGCTAAATAGTTTCTTATTGCTCAAAGTAACACAAGATGACTAACAAGTGTCCTTAACAAACATATCTAGTTTAATTTTCCATCCATTCTTTTATGCATGCTAATTATTCTAGCTCCACCGAATTTGGAATTTTTAAAAATATAGCCAGTCCTTTCAGGGTTGTGAGACTTATCACATCTTGTTTCTGCTTCCATGGGCACATTTTACTCTATCCTAATCTTTCTTGTTTGTATATTAGTATTCCTCAAAGACCCAATTCTGTTTTGTTTTTTTTTCTTCACTTATACTAATTCAAGACAAACTACAAATCAAAACAAGACAATATTTTTTTTTAAGTTACTAACATCATTCTTCTCTGACATGGAAATGACAATACAGAAATTCATGTGGAAACATAAATGACCACGAATAACCAAAACAATCCTTAGCAAGAAGAACAAAGCAATAGGTGTCACACTTCCAGACTTCAAACTCTACTATAAGGTTACAGTAATCAAAACAGCCTGGTATTGGTATAAAAACAGGCACATAGACCAATGGAAAAGGATAGATATTCTGGAAGCAAAACCTCAATTCCTCAACCAATTCATCTTTGACAAAGCTTCCAACAACAACTACTGGGGAGAGGAAAACCTATTCAGTAAATGGTGCTGGGAAAACAGGCTGACCACATGCAGAAGATTGAAACAGGACCCCTACCTATCACCACACACAAAAATTAACTGTAACTGGATCAAAGACCTAAATGTAAAACTTCAAACTATAAGAATCTTAGAAAATGCAGGAGACACTCTTATGGAAATTGGAACTGGGAACCAATTCCTACTCATAACCCTAAAGGCCAATACCTTAAAAAATAAGATAGGTAAGTGGGATCTCATCAAATTAATGAGCTTCTGCAAAGCAAAAGAAACTGTCAAGAGAGCAGGGAGACAGCTCATAGAATGGGAAACAATATGTGCCAACTGTGTATCTGACAAAGGACTAACATCTAGGATCTACAAGGAATTCAAATGCACTGAAGGAACAAAAAAACAAGCAGTCCCTTTAAAAAGTGGGCAAGAGACATGAATAGACACTTCTCAAAAGAAGATATACGGGCAGTCAACAGACACATGAAAAGTGCTCAGCCTCACTAATCATTAGAGAAATGCAAATCAAAATCACATTGCGATACCACCTAACCCCTGTAAGAATGGCCATGATTAATAAAACAAACAACAACAGATGCTGGTGAGGATATGGAGAAAAAGGAATGCTTCTACACTGCTGGTGGGAATGCAAACTTGCACAGCCTCTCTTGAAAACAGTGCGGTGATTTCTGAAAGAACTAGAAATTGACCATCCATATGGCCCAGCAATTCCCCTATTGGGAATATACCCAGAGGAACTCAAATTATTCTACAAAGAAGATACCTACACATGTGTGTTTGTTGCAGTTCTGTTCACAATATCAAAAACATGGAACCAACCATGTTGCCCATTGAAGCTGGACTGGATAAAAAATATGTGGTACATATACACAATGGAATATTATGCAGCCATAATGAAGAATGACAAATATATGGACTTTGCAGCAACCTGGATGGATTTGGAATCAATCATACTCAGCGATTTATCACAGAAAAAAAGAACAGAGTTTCATAAGTTCTCACTCATAAGAGGACCTTGATCAATTATAATGCCATATGAAAGTGACTGGCAGTAATGGGGAATTGTTGGGGGGCAGATTGACAGTTGAGGGAAACTGCTAGGGGAGGGAGGGGCATACCTCATTAACAGGGTTACCTGCATGATCAATGTTTGTATACCCTACCCTGAATTTTACCCCACATCTTTACAATAAATTTTTTTTAAAAAAAATGCATTACCACCTAGTCATGTCCATTCTTGCCACCTCTGGGGCATCTGGGAAAGGGCAGTGGCAGGCAATGAAACTAGCAAGGAATTTAATAAAGATATTTTTAATTTTTTTAAAATAAATAAATAAAAATACAGCCAGTCCTTTCAGGGTTGTGAGACTCATCACAGCTTGTTTCTGCTTCCATGGGCACAGCATTTTACTCTATCCTAATCTTTCTTGTCTGTGTATTAGCAATCCTCAAAGACCTAATTCTGTTTCTTTTTTGTTCCTTCACTTATACTACACCAATTCAAGACAAACTACAAATAAAAACAAGACAATTTTTTTTAAAAAAGAAAGAAAACCAAGCATCCTAACTTGCAGTAGAATTTCTAATTCCCTTTCTCATTTTTCATAATGCTTTTATTTTAGACTCAGTTACAGTCAGGTTGACCATACACATTATTGTGCAATAAGAGTTTCTAATCTTAGATTAAAAAGAAGAACTATTGGTAATATCCATTATGACAATTGGTCTAAATCAGAACTACTCCAGGCAAATTTCGACAAATGGTCACTCTTATTTAACAGATATCCTGCAGCAGTGCAACTGCCAGTGGCTTACTTATTAGTCTGGGATTGTCTTCATGATAGATATTGTGCTTTATCAATATTTATATCTTAGTATTTTGAAGATACTTGCTTCTCGATAAATATTGTTGACTAAATTATATAATATAGAATCAGGTGTAGTGTATGCAATAAAAATGGGTTGTTTTTATATACATAGACATTGAAAAATATTGTGATAATGCTAGCAATGGTTTTGGGATATGTAATAGCTAGGAAAAGTCTAGGATTGTCTAGGCAACCATTCTCACACTTTAAGGAATAATTGCTGCATTTTTTAATGAAAAAATTATTATTTATTGTATGTATATAGAAAAGAACACAAATCACAAGGGCACAAATATGTATCAATTTGAAATATTTTTAAAAATGAATACACCCACAAATCCGAGCCCAAATAAAAGGACAGATTTTTTAGCAGAATTCCCATGGGATGCCTTTTGGCCTATTTCTAGTCACTGCCTCCCTACGCCAGGATAAATAATACTCTGACTTCCAACACCTTGATTAGTTTTTCTGTTTTGCTACTTCATATTAATTAAATTACAGTGCATGTATTCTTTGGGTCTATTTTTTTTTCTCTCAACATTATTTTTTGAAAAGTTTTTAACAATTTTTACTAAACTCCAACAATATGCATACTCTATAATTCAGTGATTAACACATATCTGTACAAGTCCAACCAAAGCACCCACATGTTTATCAAATACATGAACAAAAATATTGATCTGCATGATTTGTAATTTTCTCAAGCTCAAAGTAAACTATAATTTTTATACTTAGGTCTACTCATGTAATGAAATGCTAGGCAGAAATGAAAAACCACATGCAAAAATATAAATATCTCACAAAAAAAATGTGGAGCAAAATAATTTCTAATTTTCTTTAACTCTTTCCATTGCTAAGTTATTGTTAATAAGTCTATTTTTAAAGCTATTTAGTAAACTAATTCAGGAGGCCACTGACATATGCCCTCTGATATTAAATTTTAAGAAATTATGCAATTTTCTGGTAACAACCAAAAGTAAAATAGCTCTTTGAAATTTTTCTGACTTTCTATCTACGTTTGCATTTGAGGTAGACAATAGAGAGATAGATAGATAGATAGATAAGCTCTTGGATAAGAATGTGAGAGAGATTATAAGCCTAAAAGTTCACAAATACCACTTCAGCAGGTAAATAAAATTTAGGCAAAACCTACTAACTTTCTATTTAAATATTTTTTTTGTTAAAATGTTTTTATATCATTGTATAAAGTTTTAAATACTCTGTAAACAATGAAATGAGCACCTGTTCCACTAATTTTTCATGTAGAAATGTATTAATCCATTTATTAAAATATAATTCTTATATTACTTTGTGATTCTAGTGAATATAAATTGAAGGTAACCATTAGGAATATCTTTATAAGTTATAGAACAGGGAGTTTGTAATTTTAGTATAAATGCACAATAATAGAATGATTTAAAGACATCTTTTTGCAGGAATATGCAAAAATGAATTGTAGCTTCTCACAAACTATAGGAAAATTAATAAGTTAGTGAGAAGTAGCATTGGAAAGAGCATGTTTGAACACTAGGGTTTAAATTTAGGTTATATAACAACATTATATAAATTCTTATAGCCAATTTTTGCAAAATGAATATTCACTTGTATCAGTTTTTAACTGAAAAAAGTAAAATATATACACTGGCGTAGCAAAAGATATACAAAATAATTAAAATTTTATTGAAACAAAATGATCAACTAGTAAAAATTTAATAATTTTTATGAAATAATTATCTCTAAAGATTTTTCAAGTAAATTGTAAAACAGTATAAAATAATATTGTCTTACAATAAAAATGAAAGCTGCTTTCACAAGCAAAGCACATTTTCCCAAGAGTCTTACCAACATAACCACAGAATTACTAAGAAGAGAAATATTTATATGCACCCTAAGGAATGTAAAGTAAGTGGAAGGGAGAATCAATGGCAGTGACATTTCTCCTAGTATTAAAAAAAAAATAGTGAGTTGCTTGAATACAAGAAAACCCTCATAAAATGTTTTCCTCAGGTTAATAATAAATCATATACATACTACAAAGAAGCAAGGGAAAATGCTGACACAGGTCATGCAGGGTCCAGAAATGCTTTGCAAGTGAAAGTCATGAATATCCTCAAAATTAAATGCTAATGAAAAATGCTCTGGGCTCAACCTTGTACACTTGACTTACTAAATTGTAAATGGCCTTTTGGCAAAAGCAATTTTTATACATGGAATTCTTGCTTAGAGTAGAACAGTAGGCAGAATATAACACCGAAAGCCCAAAGGAATAGAATGAGAGTGATTTGGGTCTTTTAGGTTTTAAACTTCCAGAAAGGCAGACTGATTTTTTAAATGTATGTGTTATTTTATTTTATTTTTTTATCTTCCTCTCTCCCTTCCTCTCACTTCCCTTTTTCTGGTTCTCTTTCTTCTACTTTTTCTCTACTTTATTCCTTTATTTGATGCATTCAGAACAAAGTATGGTTGGTTATCATAGATTATATTAGAGGAGTTCAATTTAATTTTTGGATTAAAAAATAAAGTTACCCAACCAAGCAAGTATGTGATTAAATCATTTTTTTATATGTCGTAATAAGAACTTGTACTTCAGACTACAGAAAATGCAGGACCAATACTTAGTTAAAATAAAATACAAGGGTGAGAAAAAATACATCTTTTTAAAATCGAAAAAGTAGAATTCTAAATAATATATGCAGATAGTTCTCTTCTCCATGAGATGGAGTTTAATTTCTATACTCTTGAGAGGCAGTTGAACTTAGTATCTAAAGAGTAGTGTATGAAAGAAAAAACAACAACAACAAAAAACAAATCCTAGCAGACAAAACTTTAATCAAGAAAACAAAGTTAGATTACAAGTAACAAGTCATATATATACCTATTTGCCTTATGATATGTTACAATCTAACAAATAAATTGATTTTTTTAATCTAATTCATAACTAATAAGTTAGTTATTAAGAACTACATTAATCAAACCTGGAAGAAAAATATTGATCTTTCTGATCTGTTTTGTTTCTTTTGCTTTGTTTTCTGTTGATTGATGTGTATTAAGTAAAGCATAATTCTTGTGAGTGTTTAAATATGTTAAATGTATGCTGTTAGGTTAAATTGGCTGGATTATATATAAACAATCTCAAGAATTTAATGTTTATATTGGGTACCTATCTGGCACTTAATTATCTTTACTTTGTTTTTAGATTGTTATAGCCAAAGTGTGAGAAAGAAGCTACCAACATGCAGGAAGATAAATTTCAGTCCTGTATTAGTCAGTGGACAAGAGTAGCTAATGTCATAAAGAACTCTTGACCCCAAACAGAGTGAGCAGGGGGTTTATAAAGGTAAAATCCACAAAAGCTATACAGTTATGATTATATTTTTGGCAGAATATTTGGTTGTGAAAGGGTACAGATATCTACAGAATTTGCAATTGGGACATTTCTAAGCTCTGAGGGGAACAAGAATGTGGGCTTGTGATTATGGGAAGTTTACAACTTGTGATTATGGGAAGGTTATGCAGGGGTGTCATCTCTGGTTATAAGCAGCTAAAATGGAGAATCTATTACAAAATGGAGTTACCTGTATTAAGCAAGTTATTACAGGTTATTATAGGTTTTTTACGCTATTACATTCCCCCCTTTTATTTGTTCATGAGTCAATGCGTTGACTCATCAGTCGTAGGTAGATTATCATAGTAGGGTTTTATATACATGAGTTTTACAGAACTGATCCATTTTTTGATGAAATGGATAGACCAGTTTATTATGCAGGGTCCTATAACCAAACCGAGGAAGAGAAGTATGAGGGGCCCAACTAGAACAACAAGAGTTGTTAGTCATAGTTTCCAATTGAACAAGGATTGGAACCAGGATTTATTATTTTCCCTTTCTTTTTGTTGTTTGTCCAAATTTTCTTGGACCCTCTGGAGGGTGTCTTTAATAACCCCTGGTTTGTTGGCATAAAAACAGCATGATTTCTCTTGAGCATCTCAGAGCCCTAGTTTGGTGACAGCCCCTTCTCCAAAGGTAAAAGAGAAGAGAAAGGTTTACTTTCTACAGACAGGAAGTGGACCCACACTCTAGATAAATGTGGCCCCATAGCCCCCCAAGCCCTGGCTTAAATCCTTTCCCCTGGAGATGTTGCAATTGGTAGATGGGACTGCTGTGACTTCCTTGCTGACCACTTGTGGATGTCTTGGAGACCCTGAGGAAAGTCCTGGTCACCATGCATTGAGTATACAATATGTTGATACTGGTCATGATTGAGAAGTTTGGATTTCTAAATAAGACAAATTACAATAGGCTGGTACCTGTCATGGTTAAGGAGTCTGTGTCTCTGAAAAGACAAAGTTGGCAAAGTTAATTTTTTATGTAGAGCATACAGTTCTCCTGGACATAGCCTCTACTTTTTCATCATTGTGTTAGGGTTTAGGAACAAGATTAAAAAATGACTTCCCACTCTTGGTCTGTCCTCTTATTCCTTACATCTGCCCTTGGAAATATTATTATGATTCTGGGAAATGGGGAGAAGTTCAATTTTCCATAACTACTTCCTGCTGTGGTGGGCTGTAGAGATGTTCCCTATTTATTTCCAAGAGCACAAATAGGAAATAGTGGGACCTTAACCAAATACTATTTGAATTTAATAAAACATTGAGCAAGAGCACAGGCAAAAAGTATTAAGCAAACAATAATGAAAAAGGCTATTGCCCCAGAAACAATGTTGGGAAGGTGAAAGTAGTCCTGTAAATTATGTACAATTAGTTAAAGCCTCTAATATGTCATCAACATAAGTTGAAATATTTTCTTATAAATTATTCATAGTTGTACTTTAGCAAGAAAATACAGTCACTTTGACAAAGTCTGAAGAAAGAAAAATTGAAAATATTAAAGACTTGTAGTTAGGTTGTAGAGTACCATATAAAAGACCAGGCATATTAGAGAATGGGAAACAAACAATGTGTAGGTTTTATAAAACCATCACCAGCTATTTTACGATTCTTTATTGAGATAACCTAATATTTAAAATCTGCACTGTCAGCATCTACAGCAAGCTCTCCCCTGTCTTCTAATCTCAGTGATATCATCTTTGGCTAACGATCTCACCTGTCTTAAAATCTCAGTGATGTCATCTTTGGCAAGCAATAGACTTTTTTGAAAGCTGAAGGCAGAAAGCGTTGAGGTCCATGTTTCCTTTAAGCTTCCGTGTCTAAAGACAGTTACTGTGAATGAACTTTTTTACCACTTGGGAAGGGAGATGGAGAGATTTAAGCCAAGTAAATGTATACATTATAATTATTTCCTACATTTAGGGGAGTTTAATCGGAATGTTTGGCATGATAATTGTTAAGATGTTTACCCCACCTTAGAGAGACTGAATCAAGAAGGCTAACAGGGTTGCAGTTACTCTGAAAATTACTTATTTAGCCAGAGATTAAAAATCTTTGGGCTACTTCAACTAGTTGAGAAATATTCATTCCTGCAAAACCCTCAAGCTATTGAAACTTTTTTTGGATGTCCAGAGCTGCTTGAGCCACAAATGCCAAATTGATAGCTTGAGCATTCTCAGGGGCCAAGGTATTGAATGGGATATAGGTACGAAAAGCCTCCTGTAGGCATTCAAGAAATACCCCCAGAGATCCCTCAGGACCCTGGAGAGTCTCAGTAGTTTTAGCAAGATTGATAAGTTTCTGGGCCGCTCCACTCAAACCAACTAATAGAGTATGGTGATAGGTATCTAATGCCCTAGACCCTACTGAAGTGTTGGGGTCCCAATCTGGGTGAGAAGAGATTAAAAACTTCATCTAACATTTCCTGACTTTCTTCCTGTATACCTGAAGTTGAGGCTAGAATAGATTTTTTAGCCTCAGCTCTGATGTGTTCTTGCTCCTCAGAAGTAAATAAGATTAAAAGGAGCTGCTGGCAATCACCCCAGGTGGGGTGATGAGTGTGCATGACTGATTCCATTAGAGAAAGCTTGCTTTTTGTAACAAAGACAGTGGAGGAGGGTTAACTGAATGTTGCTTGTTTCATTCCCTCACCTCCTCATTGTTTAAAGGAGAAAATTATTTTGGATAAGGCTATATAACTTCAACATGGATGGCCAGAACCAAAATATTGGCACTTGTGTTAAATTAAGAAATTAATTTGGGTTTCAGTACATTAATATGAACCTGGGGGGTTGATGGGGTGATGATGAGTCAGTGCCAGGCAGTTTAGCAGATTTCCAGACCTCCATAAGTGGCCACAGATTGTGAGCCAAGTGTTCACTCCTATCTTCAGAAGAGATTGCACCTGCTTCCTAATGGCTTTCTGGCCTGCACAGTGTACAAGGTCCAGGAGTTTAAGGCCTTTTGGGGGCAACTATGCTTTCAGTGCCCACACAGACTGTACCCATAAGCAATGGACACCATCTCCTTTGCAGGTTTGTTTTTACCAGGTCTTTCATGGGCACTTGGAGTTTTGGTTGCTCACTGTGACTGTCATTTGGGGTGCCTCTTTGGTCCTCTGGTTCTTCTGCCCTTCATGTTGGCACTCTTTCTTTTCTTAACATTGTGGTTGAAAAAAAACCTTAAAAACTTCTTTTTTAATAGGTTGTACAGATAAAACTTTTTAACCATTTTTTGTTTGTGACAGTCTGATGTAAAGCCTTTTAGAGTAAACAGACCACATGGATGTATAATGATTTGTTCCTACTTATTTATAATTACGAATAAGCAAAGTTGTTAAAAACCCTTATAAATTACTGTTTGCATTCTCATTGTGCTCACACAGAGTACCAAGTATTTTATCCATCTGGCAGTAGAAGTACTAGGCTTAGTAAAAGTGACCTAACCAGGTGGAAATGACCAGTTCCCAAGCCTTATCATATCATGCAGGACGTTTAGCATTTCAAGATTTACCTGTCTCATAAGAGGGTGTTAGTTAGGCAAAACAGGTGATTTAATCTTTTTTTTTTATAAATACAACTTTAATGAGCCAAATATAACAAACAGTGGTGTTACTTAGCACTAATGTGTTAACACATGGTAAAGTTGGAAATACAATTTTATTAGAGCACTTCCATGTTTGGTTGGAAAAACAAATTACAATTGATCTTTTTTTGTAGTTAGTTAACAGGATTAATTTACATGATCCATCTACTTTTTATATAGTCTCAGTTTAGATATAACTTGAGATTTATTATATAAAAAAAACAAACAAGAACCCCAATTTTTTTTGTCACTGCCACCCCCCCAAGGAGAAACTTGTTAAGTTATATGGAAACCTGAATGTGCTTTCCAAGTACACATGGGGGTGGTGACTTGCTACAGCAAGTAGGGCTGCTGCCTGGGTGTATTAAAACCATGGGAGCAAGAGGGAGGCAAGAAGACTGGAGGCTGGGGTCACGTGCTATGAATTATAAATGAGAGATGACTCGCCAAAGCTGAAAGGCATACCATGCAGCTGTTGGAGTTTCAAGGTTCTTTGTGAAGTTGTTTTGCCAACCAGAAAAGGAAAAAACAAAGAATCCAAGCAATTCACTTCCCACTCATATGGGCACTGGAGGTTCAAACTTTCCTTCAGGGACCTTCTTGCCTCCCTAGGGAGTAGCCCTAGGAAGAGACCATCAGTTGTCCCCCAAGATCCAGTAGAAAACTTTTTTATTATACAGTCCAGGGGACTGGAGGGTTGAGAAGTCTGAGACCCCGTGTTGTCAAAAATCAGTAAAAACAAATCAAAACTGAAATCAGAATACTAGTAAAGGCAAATCAAAACTGAGATCAGAATACCAGTAAAGGCAAATCAAAACTGAAATCAGACTGAACTGGAACTCTATTCAGCCAACGTCTTAGCTTAATAAATAGTGTCCAAGGGATGGCCTCGTCAGGCCGTGACTCCCTTTAAACAGAATTATGGCCACAAAGAGAACAGATTCTTACCTCCTAGAAGAATACAGATTTAATCAGGTATTTTTGAGGCTATGGGATGTCCGCGATCATTCCAACTCCCTCTGGGCTGGGTGAGAGTCTATGGGGCCCTGGAACATCTCAGGGAGAACCTCCTGTATAACTCCTCCACCAAGCTGGGGAGAGCCTGAACAAGGTAACCTCCTGAGGTTGATGAATCTCACTGGGGCCTCCAAATGTTATAGCCAAACTGTGAGAAAAAAGTTACCAACATGCAAAAAGTCAAATTTGAGTCCTTTATTAGCCAGCGGTTGAGAGCAGGTTAGTGCTATAAAGAACTCTTAACCCCAAATAGAATCAGCAGGGGGTTTATAAAGACAAAAACCACAGAATCTGTACAGTTATGATTACATTTTTGGCAGAACATTTCATTGTGAAAGGGTACAGATAGCTACAGAATTTGCAATTAGGGAGTTTCCAAGCACTGAGGGAAACAAGAATGTGGGCTTGTGATTAAAGAAAGGTTACACTTGTGATTACAGCAAGGTTTTGCAGGGGGGTCATCTCTGGGTATGAGCAGCTAAAATGGAGAATCTGTTACAAAATGGAGTTACTTATGTTAAACAAACTATTACAGATTATTATAGGTTTTTTACGCTATTACAAGATGTTTTTCAATTATTTTTTTCATTTCTAGTGCAACTTGTCCAACTATAAGTACATGCATTTTTTCACAACTTTATTTATTATAAATATAGGCAAAATGAATTTAACAAATAATTTGATTTTTCCTTCCAAGAATAACTTTAGAATTTAAGCACACAAAAAAGAAATGAACCAAAGAAAACACAGGTATAAGATAGACTGGAATCAATCAAACTTCAAAATTCATATTATTTATAATCCAAATTTTTATGAAAAACTATTTTTCACCATATCTTAAAAATTATACTAAAGTACAGGAAAAGTATGTGTCTATAGTGAGGAATATTAGGATGAGTAGCATATAATTTTCACAATATATTTCAAAATGTGTACGTATTTTCCATTGACTCTCTCATATGTGATGGCACAATACAATTTAAATGTGGAATTGGAATTTTAAAATATACAGTTTGGTAAGTGAATAATCATAAAGCTCTGTATCAAAAATATCATATATCAAAATAAATATTCTCCTAATGCTTAGCTGCCCACAGAAGATTTTTACTAAATTGAATCTAAGTATAATTAATAGACCTTGGGGATATCATCTAAGAAGCATTAATGGAAAACTTTTAATCATTTACCTTTTGCATTTATTAATGAATATGAATATCTGTAATCATGTTACTCATTTGAGAATTATTTTACATAATCCCAACTGTTAGTGTAATTCACTTATAGTGGTAGTGGGAACATGAAACTGCTGAAGAGAGCAGTAGATTAATGAAGTTGTAATTTTCACAGAATAACCACATCTGATTTACACACTGGTTCTGAAAATTTAAATTTTGTGAGGGAATTGAAATAATGGGAGCAATCCTAAAAATCAAGAAATGTGTTTTGTTGTAAGTGATCTAGTGGTGCCAATAGTATTTTAACTGGAAGTTATTTTGTAGCACTGAAAACTACTAGGGCAAATTAAATCTGAGGAATTATTGAGTCTTAGGTAATGAAATAAAGAGAGAGATGATAAAATTAGTGGAAGCCAGAGTAGTCAATGTGGTCACTATTGTCAAGACTGCTCAAGAAGATAAAAACATAGATAATCGTCAGGTCATTGATTCCTTGGTCAGGTTCACTAAGAATGCTGTTCAATGATTATTCTCTACCTAAATCTCTAAACTTAACCTCTGCCTCTCAACTGTTTTAATCCACATTTTTCTTATATTACCATGAACATGAATGTTCTCTGAATATATGTGCTGATATTTATTTATATATTCATTTCATAAATGTTTAAAGAGTGCCACTAAATGCAACATACCATTCTAGACTTTTCATGAAAAACAAAAGAACAATATAGAGTTTCTTATCTAATGTAGTTTATACTCTAAAGAGAAGAGAAAATTAATAAATGAATATATAAGTAAAATATCATGAAAACATATAAAGCATATTTGTCTCTTCATATCTTCTTAGGTTCTTGAGAATCAAACACTCATTTTTAAAAATGTGTAATCCATTATATTACTAATTTGGAAAGTCAGAGATATTAAGTAGATTGTATTTAAAAATATGAATTCACTATTTTACTATGTCCCTTCTCTGTTGCTGTTCCAGAAAGGTAAAAAGTTTGTAGTTGAATTATTTAACTGTTTAACTAGATATGTACCCACATATTTCTAAAAGTTAGCATTGCTTTGTGAAGGGCAAACTTATGAACTTCACAACAATTTGGATGGATTTAGAGTCTATAATACTCAGTGATTTATCACAGAGACAAAGAACTGAGTCCCACATGCTCTCACTCATAAGTGGACCCTGAAAGATTATCATAATACTATAAGAAAGGGATTGACAGTTGTGGGAAACTGCCAGGGGAGTGGGGGAGACATACTTCATCAATAAGGGGACTTGATCTCAAAGCAAGTGAAGTGGGGACCAAAGGGAGACCCAAACTTTACCTGTACAATGGGCATTTTTATATCTAACCCTGAATTGCACTGCACATTTTAACAATAAAAATTAAAAATACATACATTTGTGGTAAATACTATCTATTTAAATTCTATCGTATAAAACAACAATTAAATATGCTACTCTTCCCAGCACTAATCTCCTTGATCTTCTTCATATAATTATAACAGTATTCTTTAAATGATTTAAATCATAATAAAAATATAGTGAAAGAACACAAATAAGCAAACTGTGAATGCAATTTATGATCTACATCTGGGTTATAAAGTAGAATGCCTAACAATTCAGAAACTTCATATTGATCCCTTCAAATCAATACTTTACAAATATCTCAAAGATAAGTATAATTTTGATTTCTAAACCTATAAAATTTTTGACATTTTTGGACTTGATGTAACTGAAAAAGTATATGTGTATTTTATTTGTAGCATTGTTAATTTAATGGTATATTTTAAGATTCACCCATGTTATGTCAAGGTAGTTGAATTTTATGAAAATACCTCATTCATTCATATTGCTAATGTACAGTTGTACCATTTCCAGTTTTTAAGACAAATTCTGATGCTAAACACATTTTAAAATACATTTTCTGGTGCATTTATACTTTAATTCCCTCACTTTTTATATAAGTGCAATTGTATTGAGGTTTAATTGACACAAAGATAAACATTTCCAGTATTCTTCATTTTTGTGTTTAGATACATCTTCTGTGTGGTATAACTTATATTCTATTTTGATGATTTCCTTTAATATGTCTGGTAGTGCAGATCTGCTATTAGTGTAATTCTTATTCTTTAAACTGTTGTAGCCTGATAAAGTCTTTATTTCACATTTGTTTTTTGATGATATTTTTATAAGATACTAAAGTGTAACTTGCAGGACTTTTAAAAATGTGTTAGTTATTATTATTAATTTTTTTGAGTTGGAGTCTCACTCCATCACCCAGGCTGGAGTGCAGTGGAACGCTCATGGCCCCCGCAGCCTAGACCTAATGGGCTCAGGTGATCCTTCCACCTCAACCTTTCAAGTAGCTGGAAATACAGGCCAGTGCTACCATGCCTGGCCTGTTTTCTGATTTATTGTAGAGACGAGGTCTCACAAGTTGCCCAGGCTGGTCTTGAACCACTGGGTTCAGGCAATCCTCTCGCCTCGGCCTCCCAAAATGCTGGGATTACAGCCTAAAATGTATTAATTTAAAGATGTTCCTTTGACTTATATTTCTTCTGACTAGGGGCCTGCTGTCATCCTTATCTTAGTATCTCTTTAGGTGCCACTATGCCTGGCTGCTTTTAAGACTGGTTTTAATTACCTTAATAATAAAGAAACTTTTTCTCCAAGTTTCTTATGTGTAAAGATTGTTGATCAGCTTGAATGTAGTTTTAATTAAAATTGAGCAAGTCTCAGGTATTATTTCCTCAAATATTTTTTTAAAGTCCATCACCTTTTCTTCAGGGACTCCAGTTAAATGAATATCAGGCTGATTGGTGTTGTCCCACAACAAATGTTATCTGTTAATATCTTTTTTCATATATGTATATTTTAATAAAGGGTTTATAAATTAATTGCCTTAAAAGACAAATAAAATAATACAAAGATGGTGAGAAAGCACTGTACAATACAATGGGCAGTAGTGAGGACTGTGGCAAACTTGACTAAGTAGAACATGGAAAGTGTAGCCCCTAACTATCTTCAGTCAATTATTGACGTAAGAGAATATAACACAGTATTGCAAGATTTTTCTATTTTGTAAAACATGAATCCACATGTTTTATACTATCTCCCAATGTTAAAATACTATTAACCAATTCAACTAAATTAAGTAACAAGCAGACAAACCAACATACCAAAAATTGGGTTATATTTAATCAACTCTCTACTAGGAAGTTGCTTCTAGCTTGGTAAAGAGTGTCAGTAGGCTTAGATTTCAATCTCTACTTCTCATTAACTAGGTGGGGAAGACCTGAGCAAGCATTTATTTATAAGAGAAGCAGCTTACATCAGAGACACAAAACTGATTTGAAATTTTGGAGTGTAAGAATTTAGGGAACATCTCTTCCCAGCTACCTGTTTCAGAGTTAAAGATGTTGAAGCCTAGATAACTTCAGCTATTTTTCTGAGGTTCTAGGGGGAGGTAATGTCAAAAGCTGGTATTCAAAACATGACTTAGAATTCCAATGCACATAGCCACTCAGGGTTGCTCTAAGTGCTTCCTCCACCCCCTCTATAATTTAACTCCAGGACAGTGCAGTGAAAATAATTTTGATATGTAAGTTATAAGGTTGAAATTATGATTATAATTTTTAATTTAAAAAATATACTTTGTAAAAACTCTTAGAGGGCGGGAACTACTTCACACCTATCCAGCATACACCATAACCCCTATCATAATCTTATTCCCAATAAGTGAGTAAATGACTGAATGAAAAAATAAATCATTCTAGTTTGGACAAAATAGTCATCATTAAGAATCTAGTATCCAAACCAACATGCAGGTAAACTGTAGTTTGGGAATAAATAAACTGCACTCAGGTAAACTGCCTTATTATTCACTAGAAACCACATCAAAACAAACAAGATAAAAGTAAACTACTTTCTACTGGCTCTCCAGGAAAGATTATATTCCTATTCAGATTTTCTGTTTTCTTCCTGTGTCTTGTTTTAACAGTTTCTGTTGCTATGTCCAAGTTCTCTATTCTTTTTTCTATAGCATCCAATATGCTAGTACTTTCATCTTGTGTGTCTCTCACCCCAGATATAGTAATTTTAAATCTAGTATCTTCATTTGAGTATTTTTTCATATCTTCCATCTTTCTAATTATATGCCAATCTTTAATTCTGTAAAATAATTCAAATCATATAATTATAATAAAGTGTTACTATTATAGTTGTATCTACAGTTATAAAAATCTTCTCAATGTTATTGTCGACTAATTCTGTCACCTGGATCATATCTTGGTCAATTTATGGTTATTTATTTGTCTTCCTATTATTAGGTGTATTTGCCTGTGACATTGAATACCTGATTATTTTTATGAAGATTTTTAAATTAAATCTTAAATTTAATTTAATTTTAAAGATGTTGGGTACAAATTTTTTATTGGATATTTACATTGAGATTGTTATGTTGTCTCCTGGGTATTTTTGTATTTCTGTATATATTTTTGAGCTTTAGTCTGCATTATAAGTAAGTTATATGGAAATAGTTTGATAGTTTGATCTTTTTAGACTTGTTTACTAAGTTTCATTTGGTGAGACCAAAACATTAAGTATGATAAGACAACTACATGCTGTATTTCGCTATTGAATGCAGTTTCCCTGTCCATAGTCATGTTTTGTCTCTCCAAGACTAAAGTCGCAAGTCTTTTAGAGATTAAATTGTTGATCTTCTGTTTGAAACATTAAGAAGTTATTTGTGCAGAAAGGATATGATATAATTAATTTTTAACCAATTTTCTTTTACAGTTTCACTTAAAGTGTCACATTCAGATGCACATTTATCTCCACCCCCTTAGCCTTTTTGCACTGCTGTATCATTAATCAGATTGCTTGTTAACTTCCCTAATTGTTACCTTTTCTTTAAGCTTTCAGAAGCCTCCTTAACTTATTTATTCTAGCTTAATTAGTTTATAGCATTCAAACTGTAATTGGTGCTGTCTCCTCTCCCATAATATGAATGTATACCCTTTTTATCCTTTCACAACCAATTTGATGTGATTTTAAAAGGTCATGGAGGTAAATATGAGTGCTTCATTCAGCATGATTACTTGGAAGACACTGTAAGCTCCAGGTGCAATACCTAGTGAAAATGTGGTTTAATAAATATTTTTAGTGGATTAAACTGTACTAGATTTAATGTATTAAGATAAAAATATTTATGACTAGGGCAGTCATTGAAATTTTTGGTCTTAGAATCCCTTGTGGTTACTATGTCTATTGAAAAGTTCTCAAGCTATTTGTTAGTTTCAAAAGACAAAAGCAATAAAATGATTTTATTAATAAACATTTCACAAATGTGAAACATATGTTGAATTACGACTTTTACAGAAATGTCACAATTTTCTTAACTAAACATGAATATAAACTTATTCATGTATGATATGAATAGCTTAGTAGTTTGTCTTTACAGATATTTAGTTAGCATGTTTTCTTTTTCTTTTAGAACTATTTGTTTTGTATTTTAACAAGATTTGATTTTGTTCAATTTTTAGTTTTATTTCTCTTTCTGAACTACAAAAAGATTAGGTCAACATTTTATAAATTGTTTATGAAAAATGAAATAATTAATAAAAATAAATACTATACAGTTTAAGATTATATTATTAAATCAAGGCATAAACCAAACTTTAATATAGAGCTTTTTATCCTGAGTGGTGAGAGAAGTGAATTTCTCAATGTGCAGTTTTGAACAAACAACCAAAGCAAAACAAAAAGATGCGAGTACTGAAAGTGTAAAGATGAATATCTGAAATATAAATTTTATTATATTTATACTATCTTATTAACCAGTAGCTTGCTTTTTACGAAAAATAAAAAGCATCTTGAAGGATCAAAGATGTGATTTTTTTTTTCACATAATGCAAAGAGAATACTCCAGGTAACAAATAGTGCATTTTTCAGAACAAAATCATATAAAATTGATTAATTTTGATGCAGAAGGCAAGAGGATGCCCCAGGACTAGAAGCATCATTCAAAGTTGTCCCACTTGTGGCAAATATACATCCAAATCAAACTACTTCTGAGGAGATAGTAAAATCAGATATAATATTAATGAAAAATATAATTCTAACAGAGAAGACAGACTAGCTGTTGGCAAAATTCCTCCATCAGATGAGAGTTAGACTTCATATTATATTAATGTATCTAATATGGAGAAGCAATTATTGCTATATATGCATGCTAGAAGATTGATTAATTTGCATTTGGACAAAAGCACTGGTTTAAAGACTATAAATTTACCTTAGGCATATAAGTTCATATAAGGGGTAAATGTGTTTAGTTTTTCTTCTTTTGTCTATGTTCAATGATAGTCAGAAAAAAAGATTTTCATTCACTTAATGGTTATTTTGTGAATAATGATTTAAACTGTAATAACAACTGTCTTTACAGAGTAAAATCTTGAGTCCCATAAAGGATGGAGTGTCCTAAAATGCTAATACATGTTTCCGTTAGTCACAGAAAAGCAGTATATTGACAGCTACATTATACTGTTATTTGCTTAGCTTGAAAAAAATAATGAAAATAAATAAAAACACTTCAAAATCACTGAATCTTAAGTAAACTTTTTGCTTTGACATAATATAATATATTGATTGTTAAGTAGACTGGGAATCCCATGAGTTTCTGAATAGAGAAATTCAAAATACACACAAAGTCTGATTCAATACTCACAAGACCATAAATGTAATTAAATACATCAACAGATGCAAAAACAAGAACCACAAGCTTATATCATTAGATGCAGAAAAAGCTTTTGATAAAATCTCGCATCTCTTCTTGATAAAAACCCTCAAACACCTAGGTATAGAAGGAACTTACACCAAAATAGTAAGTGCCATTTACAATAACCGCACAGCTAACAGATTGCTAAATGGGCAGAAACTGAAAACATTTTCCCTGAAAACTGTAACAAGACAAGGCTGTCCACTCTCACCCCTCTTGTGCAACATTTTGTTGGAAGTCTTAGCTAGGGCAATTAGACAAGAAAAAGAAATCAGGGGTATCCAAATAGGAAAAGAGGAAGTCAAGTTATCTCTCTTTGCTGATGATATGATCCTATACCTAGAAAATCCAAGAGAATCTGCCAAAAATCTGCGTGCACAGATAAAGAACTTTAGCAAAACCTCGGAGTACAAAATAAATGTGCAAAAGACAGTTGCATGTTTATACATAACAACAAGCAGGCAGAGACCCAAATTAAAAGCACAGTCTCATTCACAATAGTCACCAAAAAATGAAATACCTTGGCATCTTCCTCACCAGAAAAGTGAAAGACCTTTACGATGAGAACTACAAAACACTGCTCAAAGAAATCTAAGAAGACACAAACAAATGGGAAAATGTTTCATGCTCATAGATAGGAAGAATCAACATTGTTAAATTGTCCATCCTACCAAAGGCAATCTATAGATTCAACGCAATACCTATTAAGTTACCAACATAATTCTTCTTAGACCTGGAAATGACAATACAGAAATTCAAAAGGAAATGTAAACAACCATGAATAGCCAAAACAATCCTTAGCAAAAGAAAAAAAGCAGAAGGTATCATATTTCCAGACTTCAAACTTTACTATAAGGCTATAATAATCAAAGCAGCCTGGTATTAGTACAAGAACAGGCATACAGACCACTGGAACAGGACAGAGATTCCGTAAGCAAAGCCTCAGTTTCTCAACCATTCATCTTTGACAAAGCCTCTGACAACCACTGGGGAGAGGAGAACCTATTCAGTAAATGATGCTGAGAAAACTGACTGATCACATGCAGAAGATGGAAACAGGATCCCTTCCTATGACCATACACAAAAATTAACTCTAAATGTATCAAAGACCTAAATGTAAAACCTCGAGCTATAAGAATCTTAGAAAACGCAGGAGACACCCTTATGGAAATTGGAACTGGCAATCAAATCCTGATCAGAGCCCTAAATGCCTGTACTTTAAGAAATAAGATAGACAAGTGGGGCCTTATCAAACTAACGAGCATCTGCAAAGCAAAAGAAACAATCAAGAGAGCAGGGAGACAGCCTACAGAATGGGAAAAAAAAAAGAAAACAATTGCCAACTGTATATCTGACAAAGACCTAACATCTAGGATCTACAGGGAAAGTGTGTGGAAAGGAAAAAAAAAGCAAAAAACAAACACTATTTAAAAAGTGGACAAAAGACATGAATAGACACTTCTCAGAAGAAGATATACAGGCAGCCAATAGACACATGAAAAAGTGCTCAGCCTCACTCATCATTAGAGAAATGCAAATCAAAACCACATTGAGATACCACCTAACCCCAGTAAGAATAGCCATCATTAATAAAACAAACAACAACAGATTCTGGCAAGGATGTGGAGATAAAGGAAGACTTCCACACTGCTGGTGGGGATGCAAACTAGGGCAACCTCTTTGGAAGACAGTGTGGCGATTTCTGAAAGAACTAGAAATTGACCTTCCATATGACCCAGCAATTCTCCTATTGGAAATATACCTGGAGGAACTGAAATCATTCTACAAAAAAGATACCTGTACACGTATATTTGTTGCTACTATATTCACAATAGCAAAAACATGGAACCAACCATCCTCCCATCGAAGCTGGACTGAATTTTTAAAATATGGTACATATACGCAATGAAATATTACAGAGCCATAAAGAATGACAAACATATGGACTTCCTAACTACATGAATGGATTTGAGTTGATCGTACTCAGTGGCCTATCACAGAAGCAAAGAAAAGAGTACCATATGTTCTCACTCATAAGCATACCTTGAACAATTATAATACTGTTAGAAAGGTATTGACAGTAATGGGAAACTTTTGGGGAGGATGGGTTTGGCAGTTGACGAAAACTATTTGCAGAGGGAGGGGCACACCTCATCAACAAGTGTACTTGCATAATCAACATACATATACGTAACCCTGAATTGTACCCCACATCTTTATAATAGAAAAATTAATTTATGAAACAGACAATGATGAAATAGTCTTCTGAATACTTATTTATTTATTTATTTAAAGTTGTGGGGGTACATGTAAAGATTTCCTACTTAAGAAAACTGCATGAATTTGAGTTTTGACTTCTAGGAAACCCTCTTTTCTCCCAGTAGTGGACATAGTACCCAAAGGGTGGTTTAGTGCCCCTTATCACCACCTAATCTACAAAGAATATAGTAAAGAGTTTTACTGATAAAAGTTTGAGTATTACCAAACTCCTGATGCTTACTTTGTATTTGGCAGTGAAAGGAGATAATAGCATGGCATTGGGAATATTTTGAAATTATGTTCAACAATTATAATACAATATGAAGAAATTTGCCCTAACACTGAATGCATACAGAAAGTTATTAGGAAAACATAGAAATTATACATAAATTCCAACCTCCAATGAAGGATCTTTCTGCTTTGTAGTAGTGGAATATAATGTGCTCATTGGCTTAGTACCTGTTGGAACACAGAACTCTGACTTTAATGGGAATCCTCACAACACTTTAGAGCCCAAATTACAGTAGATACTACCTACTTGCTGACTTGTCTGAGGACCTCTAATTGTTTTGGCATTTTATATTCCTATTAAAAATTAACAGGATATTGAACAAGTATTACTGAGAAACAAATGACAGAGTGTTCTAGATATTGGGAGTACAACAGTGAAGTAAAAAGAGAAGACAGCCAGAAAGAAAGAAAGACAAAAAGAGGGAGGAAATTTTGGGAAGAGAAAAGGCAGAAAAAAGGGGAGGGTTTCAGAGAAGGGGAGGAAAAGTAAAAAAGAGGAAGGGAGAGAGAGGAAATAGAAGAAGATGAAGAGGAGGAAGAAGAAGAAGAGGAGGAGGAGGAGGAGGAAAAGAGAAAGAATGGAAAATAAAAGAAAAAAATATAAATAAAATCCTAACCACAACTAGCTTGTCTTCTAAATGGAATGCAAGATGGGGTGTGGAAATGCAAGACTAGTGATATTACATAAGGTATTAAGTTTTGCCTCATTGTGAGTCATGTGGATGCCAGAGGCTGTATGTCAGTGCTATAGTCAAAGTGTATTGTTTGGGTCTATAAACTCTCCATTCTTATGTCATAACTTAGTCCACAGGAGTCTTGATCACCTTTCCCTTCCACAAGACATCACACTGGTTCATTTTATTGATGATCAACTTTCGTAAGGAACTTCCTCCATTGAATGACATCCATCCTCGTATACTGCAGAGATTAAGAGTAAAGATTGTGGCAGTAGATTCCCTGTTTTACATATGTGTTCACATCAGTAATCAATGTATAAATTTGGGACAGATTATCTTACTATCTGAATCAGAGTTTCCTCAAACATGACTGGGATAAAACAGACACTTCACAAAAGAAGACATTCGAGCAGCCAACAAACACATGAAGAAATGCTCAACCTCACTAATCATCAGGGAGATGCAAATCAAAACCACACTGAGATACCACCTAACTCCAGTCAGAATGGCAATTATCAACAACTCAAAAAATAACAGCTGCTGGAGAGGGTGTGGTGAAAAGGGAACACTTCTACACTGTTGGTGGGAGTGTAAACTAGTGCAACCTCTGTGGAAAGCAGTGTGGTGATTCCTAAAAGCTCTAAAAATCGACCTTCCATATGACCCTGCAATCCCCCTACTGGGAATATACCCTGAAGAACACAAATCACTCTATAAAAAAGATACTTGCACACATATGTTTATCGCAGCATTGTTCACAATAGCAAGAACCTGGAAACAACCATGCTGCCCATCAAAAGAGGACTGGATTAAACAAATGTGGTACATATACACGATGGAATACTACTCAGCCATCAAAAAGAACAAAATCATGAATTTCGCAGCAACCTGGATGGAACTAGAGTCTAAAATACTGAGTGACCTCTCACAGAAACAAAGATCCGAGTATCACATGTTCTCACTCATAAAATAGACCTTGAACATCCAATGTAATACTATAAGAAAATGACTGATGCTACTGGGAAACTATGGGGGATTGGGGATGGGATTAACAGTCGCAAATATCTGTCCGGGGATGGGGAAACACCTCAAAAAAAAAAAAAAAAAGAAAGAAATTTGTAATATTAAGAAGAGTTGAACTAGAAAAGTCACAGAGCGAAAGTGAAATATCACATGTTCTCACTCATATAATGGACCTTGAACATCCAATGCAATACTATGAGAAAATGACGGATGGTACTGGGAAACTATGGGGGGGGGGATGGGATTAACAGTAGCAAATATCTGTCGGGGCATGGGAAAACACTTCTTATCTACAGGGTGCCTGAATGAAACGTCATTGTACACCTAACCCTTAACTGTACCCCACAAAACCATAATAAAAAATACTGGTTAATGAAAAAAAAAAAAAAAGAAAATATTTGAAAAAAACAAAAAAAAAACAACAACAAAAAAAATAGCTTTAGACTCACATGTTAATGTGAGACACAAATAAGATAATACATTAAATGCATAGTGTGCTTTTAACTATAATTTTATATACACGTTAACATCATTAAATTTGTACATCAGTTTTGTGTTATAAACAAATTTCTCACATAGTATTGCTAACTTCCATTTAGTTATAGTTTACTACACCTGCAGATTTCCTATCTGTTAGTTCATTTCCCTGGTGACTTGAACTGTTGCTATATTCTTTTAAATAAAATTATAAAGCTAGCCCACTAATGTACCTAACTTCATGATACAATACTAGAGAATACTTTGACAGCTTTAGAAGTTTTTGTATAGATCTAAAAATTTAAGACTTTTCATCAGTGCCTCAAAAATTCTATCCATCACTACTTATATGTTCATAGGCTTAGCAACACTCCAACAATACACACTACAAAATAATGACAATTGACATATGGTATTAACATTAATGCACTTTTACCTCCATATCTCTAGAAAAATCCAAGCACATGAGAGAGCCATAATTATTCTCTAAATTGTTCTGGACTTTATGTAAAGTGAGTTTCTGAATTCATCCTGTGGTGATGTCCTCAGTTTTGCATTACATTATTGGAATACACATAGTCCAAAACTGGCTGATTTCCCACATTTTCCCCGACTTGTGGAGCAGAGGCTATTATGAAAAAAAGTAGGAAGCCAGCTAGAACTTCCTCTGTCCAGTAATATAGCTAGCCAGAAGTAATGTCACATTTATGGAGTAATTGTAGAGATTAGTGTCACTATCCTTTCACTTGCTTATCTGGCATGTGCAGAAAACAAATGGATCTTGGAGAATGGGTGTAGGTTATAATTAATTTAACCAGGTGGTGAATCCAAATGCAGCTTCTGTTCAAGATGTAGTTTTATTGCTTGAGCAAATGAATGCTTCCCCTGGTACCAGGAATGCAGCTGTTGAGCTGGCACATATTATTTCTGGATGCCTGTCAGTAAAGACAGTCAGAAGCAGTGTCATTTTAGTTGGTGAAGGCAGCAACACACCTTCACTGTCTACTTCAGGTGTATATAAAGTATCCATCTTGTCATAACTTAGTCTATGGGGGTCATGATCATCTTTCCCTTCCATAGAGATCACATTGGTTCATTTTATTGATGAACATATGTCTATTGGAATTAGTGAGAAAGAAGTGGAAATTACTTTAGATATATTGGTAAGACAGTTGTGTGTCAGAGGATGAAAAATAAATCTCACAAGAATTCATGGGTCTCCCACCTTAGTAAAATTTCTAGGGGTCTAGTAGTGTGAGGGCCTATTGAGATATCCTTTGGAACTGGAAGATAAGCTTTTGCATCTGGCTCTTCCTATGATATTAATGATAATAAAAAGAAGCACAATGACTAGTTGTGCTGGTTCAGAGTGGGGCCCAGACCAAGAGAAGGTTGCAGACCAAGAGAAGGTTGCAAGAAGGTTGCTGCGGTGATTAAAAATACTAGCCATGACCACAAGTTTACTTTCAGAAATATGCACTCAAAATACACTATGGGTATTTTTTATGAATATATATACATATTTATAAAATATATCTTTGTCTTCTTTCCTCTCTTATACATTTATTATCTAACATAAAATTTGTCAATACTAGTTAACTTTATAGCACATTAATTATTCACGAAAACTTCTCTGACACTTGGAGCATATGATCCAGCAGATCTCATGTTGCTTGAAGTGACAATGGAAAATAGAGATGCTTTTTTTAAACTTTGGCAGGTCTTCTTGGTGAATCATGGTATAAGCCCTTAGGATATTGGAGTAAATTCATGGTATCATTTGCAGATAACTATTCTCTTTTGATAAATAGCCTTTGATTTGGGCCTTAGAGACTAAAAGTTTAAGCACTGGTCACCAACTTATCATGCATCCTGAGTTGTCGATCATGAAGTAGGCGTTTGCTGATTCACTAAACCAAAAAGTTGGGCACAAACAGCAGCATTTAAGTCAGTGATTTAGTTGATTGGTCAGAAACTTGGAAGAAACATGTTTGGAAGATTAGTGACAAGGGGGTCCTGGGTAAAGATATGTGAATAGACATTTTTGAATGGGCAGAAAACTTAAAGATAACTACATTCCCTGTGAATGCTTATCTGTGATTGTCCTCCACAAGATAGAATTTAATAACTGAGTGTATAGCATAGCCTATTCTGTCAGTTATTGATCAGACTTTTAAAAAAATTTTCTAGTATTTTCTGTCATTGTCCATTGGCCTCATGAACATAATTGTGGTGGCAGAAGAGGTGGTGGTTATGCATGGGCTCAGCAACACGGACTTCTACAACAACGCTGACCTGGGTGCAGCCACTATCAGCTACGGAAAGCAACACAAAGATTTTGATATGATGCCATTCCTGAGTGATGAGTCAGCTACTTAGTGGCAGTTAGACTACACTGAACCATTTCTGTCAGAGAAAGGGCAATACTTTGTTCCTACTGTAATAATCATTATGAATATGAATTTGCCTCCTGTATGCAATGCTTTTGAAAAATTATCATCTGCATCCTTAGGAAATGTCTTATGAATCATCAAGTTATCCCACACAGCATTGCTTTTGAATGCCAAACTCACTTCACAGCAAATAGTGTGTCAGGGGACCTAGGTTTATGGAATTTGCTGGTCTCACCATGTTGCCTATCATTCTAAAACTGCTGACTTGAAGAACCATAAAATGGCCTTTTAGAGACACAGTTGCAATATCAGCTATGCTGCAATACATTGCAGTGCTGGGCATTGTTCTCTAGGATGGTTACATGCTCAAAATCAACAAGCAATATATGGTGGTGTTTCTCCCATTGCTGACACTCACAGGCCTGTGTCAAGGAGCAGAAATGGGAGTATTTGCCTCCTGCCCCTGTGACCTTATGCTTTGTAGGTCTGTAGGTTTTAATTCCAAAGGGAAGGATACCTCTACAGGGAGACTCAATAATGATTTCATTGAACTGGAAGTTGAGACTGTCACCCAGCCACTTTGGGTTTCTTGTGCCTCTGACATAACTTCCAAATAAAGGAGTTGAACATCAAGGGGAAATTGAGCTCTTACTCCACAATGGATATAAAATGGGTTATGTCTGGAATATGGGAGACTCCTTAGAATATCTCTTGTTACTACCATGTTCTGTGATTAAATTCAATGAAAAACTACAACAACCCTATTGGGATGGACAGCTAATGGCCCAAAACCTTCAGGAATGAAGGTATAGGTCAGCTCACCAGGCCAAAAAAAACCAAACAAACAGAATCACAAACTCGCTGAATGCAAAGGAATATGGAATGGATAGTAAAATAGGGTGCTTTTGTTTTTTTGTTTTGTTTTGTTGAGTCAGAGTCTCACAGTCATCCAGGTAGGAGTGCAGTGGCATGCTCACGACCACAGCAGCCTTGACTTGCTGGGCTCATGCGATCCTTCTGAGCCATCACACCCAGCTAATTTTTTGATTTATTATAGAGACAAAGTCTTGATACGTGGCCCAGGCTGCTCTTGAAACCTGAACTCAGGCAATCCTCTTGCCTCTGTCACCCAAATTGCTGAGATTACAGGCATGAGCCACTGTACCCATCTAAAAGGGTAGTTTTAAATAACAGCTCTGACCATGTGACCAATTCCATAAATGTGCATTCTACTGGCACTGAGTATTGTTTCCTTAGTGGTGACAAATGAATATAAGGCTATAAATTTGTAAAAGTGTCTTTGTTTTCATCCCTCTCTTATCTTTTCATCATCTAAAATAAAATATATTATTAATAGTTGACCTTAGAGCACATTATTTAAGTTCCAAATACGAAGTATTGCCTATGACTTCCAGAAGAAACGAGAAAGGAGATAGTCAGAAGCTGCTTAGACAGACAGAGGGGGAGGTTTTCAAGGAGACTTACATGCAGGATGCCCCCTGCACTACCCCTGTCATATAATTGTTGGCTGAAAATGTGGTTAGTGTGACTAAGAACTTCTTGTCAACCCAGGATATACTGCTAGAAGGGACATTTTACCACCTAATTGCAGGTGCAATAGCTTAATTAAATGTCCTAAGTTGACCTTGGCTTATTATAATATCATTAACATAGCATTTGCAGTATGGTTTTACCCCTCTGAGTGGGTTTTTCTGTGGAACTTATGGATAATATTCAAGATGGAGAAACTTTGGTCAATATATACAATATACAATAAGAACTGTGCCTTGGGAAGAAAGTGGCAGATGAGATGTAATTGAGAGAAATGCCCCTGAAAACATAAGATAAAAACCACACACACAAAAAACCTCATAACACCTTATAACCCACTCTGGATCCCCTCTCATTTTCTAGAGAGTTTTGTTGTTTAATAAACTCATCCTTTTGGTGTCCACTATCCTTAATCTTCTTGGTCATGGGACAAGAACCCGAGGTTGCTGGTTTAAGCTGACAGTGAAGTTCAAAATTCCTGCAAAATTTTGGTGCTGTGACTCAGATCAAGATTCAGAAGGGTAAGTGAAAGTAGACTTGTCTCTTTACTTATATTTCTGTGGCTTCTCATTCTCAAAGTAGTTTTCTCTCTCTGTCAGCCACTTAAAACCAGAGAATGCTGCTGCTGTTCTACAAGTCACAGAGGACAGGCTTGCTGGAAAGGGTTTAGTCAATCCCCCATCGCCATTGGGTGTTGGGAATGTTGGCTCTATTCCAGTCCAGTTTCCTTTCATGATTGTCTAGCTGGATTAAGTTCGATTGTGTGAAGCTGGATTAAGTTTGGTAAGATTTCTGGCCAAGGCTACACCTTGGTGTTATCTGAAGGCTCTCAGACTGATTCCAATTCCCGACCATCCATTAGGGTATTGGCAGAAGACTTACAAACTTTCCTATAGCATTTTCTTCCTTCAACACTGTCGTGGCTCCTATACCTTCTTTGTATATTATATTAAAATGTTTTATGCAATGTGAAGAAATTCTGGTATTTGATAGGATGTGTTTTAGATATGAGGGATGTGACAAGGACCAATGCTATTTTTGCCATTTTTTGAAAAAGGGTATATGAAGAAAAAACTAGAGGAGGTTTTTTCCTCCATTATATCTGGACAGATTTTTTTTCATCATGTCAGTGACCAACATAGTTTTGCTAATGTGAAGGGCATAGGCTAGGCCAGCATAGTCCTAAATTTTCTCCTTTTGGGAAGAATTTTGTGGAGTTAAATCACCCCACCCTGAAAAATGTAAGGGTGTATTTTTATGTGTGTTTGTTTAAGGCAAATTTGGATTCTAAGCTACACCTTAGCCTTTCAAGTTTTATTCACCTGTTTAAGAGACTTTTCAGGATATAAGTTATTAAGGCAATACAGACTTTTCCCTATTGGAAAACTATCAACCTTATCCATTAAAACTCAGGAAGCCTATTTGCTCACTTTATTAAGACCTACATTCCAACTGGACTACCCCATCTGTAATTATAAAAATCATATGCTGAACAGAGAGACTTTCATAAGAATGTTTTGCTGAATAACAGCTACAATATGTCAAAGACCATTGAGAGAAGGTTCAATAAATTCATACACCTTCCTCAGACACTTTTTACGCCCTCAATTTGAATGGTCACATAGAAAAGGAGGGTTTTACCTAAAATTAACCTTTCTCATTTTTGTGAGTGCTGACAACTAACCAACGATATACTGGTACTCTTAAAGGAAATGAAGGGAGGAGAATGCCTTCCCAAAGACTGATGTGTAGAGTTATTACTCAAGCAGCTAGTTGAATTCATATACACCCCTAAGGTGTGTGTGCACAAACAGAGGTATATGCCTTCCTCCAACAGCCATACCACTCCCTCCAAGTGCTTTTGCTCATATTCAAGTTCTCCAATGCATTTTTCAGATTTCAGGGGCAGAGGATTGGTGATCATGCAAGTAATCATGACTGAATCCTATCAAAAGAGTCTCCCATGCACACATGGTTGGAGGTTGTGCTGACATTCATGGGGACATCATGAGTATCTGAAGACAGTGAGAGTGGGGGGGATGCCCCTCTTTCTTTGATCTTACTCATGAGTGTCAGTCAGAGAAAGAGGAAAAGTAAAGGATACATTTCTTTTGCTTCTCTCTCATTTCAGATGGACAACAAGCCATCTGCATCAACAGTTTGCACTCCTCTAGAGTGCATCCTCTCACACAGGGACTCCTTTGATCCCCACATTCTGAAACAAAAAAAAACAAAAAAAAACCCTTAAATTCTTTTGTACCCAGGCATGGCCAAGTTACAAATTACAGGATGGGTAAAACTGACCTCCAATGTCAACTACAATATAATCTTGCAATTAAATTTTTTTGTAGCTGTAAAGACAAATCGTCTAAGGTCCCCTATGCACAAGTTTTCACCATGGCTCAACCAGTCTCCCCTCAGATAGGTGGAGAGAAAAAAAAAGTATATTAAAGTCCATGTTCCTTTTTCTGATAAATCTCTCAAATTGAATCTAGACCAGAATTCTTAGTCCTACTCCTAAACAAAAGTAAAGAGATCACATGTTAATTCTAAAAAGTCTATTATCATTTTAATCTGCTGTTTCCAAACCAAACCTGCAAGTACTCTGATGAAATCTTCCAGCTTTACTAAATGCTAAAAATAAAATGCTAGATAACACTGGTATTTGTTACATCAGACTTGGTAAAGTTTTTAAACTTTGAGTGCTAGGTGCTATCTGAGTACACTTTACTAAACCTGATATTTCTCCTGCAGGTTAGATGAGATACTAAGTGCTGTCTGTCTCTGTGGCACAGAGGTGAGGCCTGACTACTCTCACCTAATTGTCCACACCTCACAAGTGAAACTATAATTTAACAATCTATATAAAGTCTTAACAAATTTGCCTGTTTATAATCAAAACTAAATAGGAACAGATCATTTCACATCCACATAGTCTGTGTACACTAAAGAGTTTTGTACCAGACCATCACAAACAGAGAAATGATCAAAAATTGTATAGCCAATTGAAAGAGAACCTTTAAAGTCTTTTTTCAACCGAGGTTTTAAAAAGAGAAAGAAACAGCATGGTGCCAACAAGGTGGGGTGCAGAACCAAAAGGCCAAAAAAAGGCATTTCAATTGGTAGTCACCATTAGTGACAAAACTCCAATGGTGCATCAGAAACCTGGTAAAAGTAAACCTGCTAAGGGGATGGTGTCTGTTACCATGGACACAATCTACTGGGGCACTAAAAGTCTAGTTGCCCCAAAGAGGTCTAAATCTTCAGAACCTTGTCCACCACACAGGCCAGAAAACCAATGGAAAGTGGGGATGCTCTCTTCTATGAAGGAGGGAACATGGAGCTCAGAAATGATGACCACTGAAGAGATCTGGAAATCAGCTAAAGTGCCTGGCATAGCTTACCATCACCCTGACAGCCCCAAGTGAATATTAGGGCATTGGAACCCAAATTACTTTCTTAATTAACCCAGGTGCCAGCTGTTTGGTCCTGGCCATTCATGTTGGAATACAAATAGATTTAATTAAAGTTACTAAGGACAATTCAAAATATAAATGTAGGTTATACGAAAAGACGGAAGGAAAAAAGACAGAAAAGGAAAAATATATAAAGATAGTTGGTATAAAAGCCTATTTTTGGTAAGGAAGAATATAAAGAACAGAAAATAATTATATGTAGGAAAGCCTGTAATACAATGATTTGTTATTTAAAGGAAAGAAAATATAGGACCAAAAGAAAAAATGGGTTCATGCATGTCAAAAAAGTGTATATAGCTGGGCTCAGTGGCTTAGCCTGTAATCCCGTGCTTTGGGTGGCTGAGGTGAGTAGATTACCTGAACCTGCAGGTTCGAGACCTGCCTGGGCAACTTGGCAAGGCCTTGTCTCTACAATAAATCAAAAACAAATAGTCAGGCGTGGTAGCACACGCCTGTAGTTCCAGCTACTTTGAAGGCTAAGGCAGAAGGATCACCAGAGCCCAGCAGATCGAAGCTGCAGTGGCCGGGAGTGTGCCACTACACTCCTGTCTGGGCAACTGAGTGAGACTCCAATTCAAAAAAAAAAAAAAATTGTTTATATATTGTAATACAGTATATGAAACCCAGAAGACTTAGTACTGGTGAGGGCTTTTCCCTTTCTCTCCTTCTTTAGGTACAAATTGGGAGAGACTCGACACTGTTCTCTCCGCCGCGTAAGCAGTGAAGATTGCCAGAATAAACTCTTGGATTCATTACATGAGAGTAAATCCCTGAAGTCCTGAAAACATCACCTTCTCCACCTGTTGGGAGCCAGCCTTGGAGGCCCGCCTGACTGACAAAGTCCAGGTGCGCTGAGGACCCCCGACTGCAAAGTGAGCCTGGGCAGCTGAGGCCCTTCTGTCTTCTGTTTTTGCTGTTGGTATGGCTGAAGAAATTCTGTGCAGTCATGGAAGAAGAAAATGGCATGTTTTGCGAGGTACTCACAGCTAACCTGAGAATATCATGGTTCATTTTTCCGTTTTCCCACTATGCCACTTGGCCTTTTCTAGCATATGCAAGCATTAAACTCTGAAGCACATCAAGAATGCTTTCTTTCACTTGGTTATAAGTTACTAGATATTGCTTGAATAAAAAATGATATAAGTATATTCACTCCTTATTTGATTTAGAATTATGAAGTTTAGTGTTTAAACATAAGGTTTTTTAGAAGCACAAGTTTATAGTAAGTTCATTATGAATTCATTATAAGTTCTAACACTTATCTAGGAGTTATATAGGTGATTTATAACACTGTTTTCACAGATTTAGGATGAAGATTAATCGTTAAGGTTTTTACTTAATTCAATAGTTAAAATTCTAAGTTAGTGTTTATAGAGTGGGTTTTCACTGAATTCATAATATACTAATTAGATACTTTTATAATAAATTAACTAAAGACAGAAACCAATCTTGGGGGCCTGGGAAACATCACTAAAAGCTTCTTTTGAGTTTTCTTAAGAAATAAACACTGCAGGATAAGAGAAAATTAACAAAGACACCTGGACAAGAAAGGCGATTACAGAGCTTTGAAGGTCATAGAAGCCTCAAAGAAAAAACTCCTGCTGCATGGAGAAATGTATATTTGGAAACTTTCTTGAGACTTTTCAAGGACTGTAATTCAGGACTTTGAACTAAAGCTATCATTTTTGGCTTTATGAATAAGACTCATTGTCTGAATGTTTATGGTGTTCTTGGCTTGATTGTTGCTAAGAACACTAGATGGTGGTAACTTTTAAAGAATATGTATGTGAAGGAATTTTCTTTGTTTTGTCCCTTTACGAATGGTATAAAAGCTCTGTGTTACCTAACATTAAATTGTCATCTGTCCAGCAAGCAGGTGTCCAAGTATATTATTTTCATTTTCGCCTATTCGTCCCTCCTTCAGGAAACCCAAGACCCGGCAGGGGCAGGACCCCCACATCCACCAATCCAGAGGAATCTACAGACTACTACTGAGAGGAAGTTGGGTACCTCAAATTAAAAACCGTAAAAAAGATAAGTGATATTCTTCCCTTAACATGGGAAAGTTTTAAACATATAAAAATATTCTTTTTATAATTCTGCCAATAATTGCTTCCATTATATTCATTATAGCTTGCATTATGAGGCATTTTTGTGGAAAAACCCCAGACTCAACACCTCAAGGCCCTTCCTCATTCCTTAACCCAACAAAATCTACCTTCAATGAATTCTTACATATTGTCCTCTCTAACAATCCTCTTACCTCCATCAACAAATTGTTGTCAATAATTGCTAACCTTTGGCTACAGGGAAAGAGATCTATGCAATTTCTCTCCTGACTTCATCCATTAGTACTCCTTTCTAACCTGTATTTTGCTTTGGGAAGTATTACATCTACCTGAAGTATTACATCATGAAGTTTAATAACTCTAAACATTAGTCCTTTATTTTTACAACAATAGCATCTATATGTATTACATTTTCATTTACTTTATCCTTTAACAGCAGAATTCCTCTTGTCAATCTCATACACCAATTTCTAAATAGCACAAACATATCCAATTGCTGGATTTGCATATCAAACCAAACACAAGGCTACATAGCTATTCCACTAAACTTAAACTGCCTGGACCAAAACTAACACGAATATACATCTCAAATATCTAACAGAACCTTTGATAGAACGCATTATGGACTTTGGAAAGCTTCAAGAATTGGCCTGGAGACATTCTCCACAATTCACCAAGCACACTACATGACTTTATTTCCAAATATATCTCCCAGAATGGCAACCTATTAAAATCTATCTCCTGTGATTTTTGCCTATCTATCCCAGAAGTGTTTTTCTAATGTGACACATCTTTCTATTTCTGCCTGCCTGCTAATTGATAAGGCATCTGCACCCTAATATACTAAACACCAGATATAAGCATCCTACCTAATAATCAAACCCTCCAAGTCCCTTTATTAGCTCCAGTCTCTTCATCTCTAACCAGATCCAAGAGAGCAATTCAACTCATGCCCTGTTGATAGGAATGGGCATCTCAACCACCATATGTAAAGGGGTAACAAGTGTTGCTACCGTCTCCACATATTACCATCAAATATCTATAGTCCTCTCTGACACCATAGAGAAGATTGATTGATCTATCTGTCTGTCTGTCTGTCTATCTATCTATCTATCTATCTATCTATCTTCATAATCAGTCTCCAAGGACAAATAAACTCATTAGCAGGAGCAGTTCTTCAAAACAAGAGAGAACTTGACCTATTAACTACCAAGGAAGGAGGAACATGTCTAAACCTTCAAGAAGAGTGTTGCTTTTTTGGTTAACCTATCAGGCATAGTTCAGAATGCAGCTCGCAGACTTCAGGAGTGAGCAGCAGAACTCACATGACAAGTCATTAATTCATGATGGTCCAAATTAACACTCTTCCCTTCAATAACATGACTATTATCTTTTTTAGAGCCCCTAATAACAATCTTTCTGACATTGCATTTGGGACCCTGTATAATAAACCTTCTTGTAAAATTTGTTTCTTCTCTCTTAGAATCCATCAAACTTCAAATGGTGATGCAGACAGAACTCCACATGACAGATTCTTTCTTCCAAGGTACATTAAACTGCCCTCTGGAGGATCCCTAACTGCACATAGACGATGCCCCCTCACAGCTTGATGAAACCAGAGTGGTCATCGCCCCTTTCCCCTAACGGCAGTTAGGGACACCATTCCATAGAGAAAATGAGAGCAGAGATAGTCAGAAGCTGGTTAGGCAGACACAGGGGGAGTCTAGAGAAGATGTAACACTTGCAGGAATGCCCCTATTATACAAATGTTGACTGAAAATGTGGTTATGTGGTTAAGAACATACTGTCAACTCCCAGGGTGTACTGCCAAAAGGGAATTTTTGCTGCTTAATCACAGGTGCAGTAGCTTAACTAAATGTCCTAACTTGACCTTGGCTTATTATAATATCATTAACACAGCATTTACATTGTGGTTTTACTCCCTTGAGTGGGCTTTTCTGTGGTACTTACAGGTAATATTCAAGATAGAGTAACTTTGGTCAAGGATATTCAAGATAGAGTAACTTTAGTCAAGGATTCACATGTGCAATAAGAATTGGGTCTCAGGAAGTAAGTGGCAGATGAGATATAAATGAGAGAAACGCCCCCTGAAAAAGATAAGATTAAAAACCACACACAAAAAAACTCCTAACATGGGATTACCCACTCCAGGCCCCCTCTCATTTTCTAGAGAGCTTTTTTGCTTAATAAACTACTTTCACTCACCCTTTTGGTGTCCCTGTTCTTTAATCTTCTTGGTCATGGGACAAGAACCTAAGGTTGCTGGTTCAGACTGACAGTGGAGTTCAAAACTCCTGCAACAGCAAAAGACAGTTTCTTTTTCAGAGTCTCTGAAAAATAACAAATTCTGCTAGAATGATTTCAGAAAGCCATCCAGCTTGTGTTACTTTGCTATGGCAGCCAGAGGAAACTAATGCAAACCTGAATAGATTGTTTACCTGAGGATATTGCCCTTTAAGATGAATTCAGATGTGAACCTACAAAATATCAAAGCTGCCAGAACTTTACACTCCTGATCCCACTTAAATCCTTAGATTTTGTTCTTTACCAGACGCTTTTGTTAATTCACACAGCATCATATTATCTTGTCTTTGTGTCCCCTGATAATTTGTTCCTCAGATTATTTGTCTTTATCTTTCTTATTATTTTCTGAAAATTTTCTCACTTTGTGATTAGACACTTTGAAATGCCATTTTAAAATGTATATTAAGAATCAATGAGTAAATATTTTAAAAATGAGACAAGCAAACAAAACACAAAATGCAGATTTTACTACAGTAGTGGTTTCAAACTTTAGCATGAACAAAAATCACATGGACGAATTTTTAAAACCAAATTGCTAGTCCCCAATATCTGAGTGATCTGACTAATCCAGTAGGACTTGGCTGGGGCCCCCAAATTTTTATTTTCTTTCTATAAAGCTCTCAGGTGATGCTGATGCTAGTCAAGATCTGTAGTTTGGAAATCACTAGCCTAGAAAACACTGTTTCTAACATGGTGTGCACAGTGTGATATCTTAAAACAGATCATCAAAATAACTCATATTTCATGTGCTTTGTTTGTAATATGCTAATATCTCTGGCTCTCAGAAAAGAATAAAATAACCTGTATTTTATACCATTTTGAACTTGTCTTTGCTCTGATTCTAGGCAGCACTTGTGGCTTATTATCTCATGCTAAGAGATGGTTATTGTTTTCAACTTCAACACGTCTAACTCTCCACCACTATTACCTCCCAACTAGGTATCTGGGACATATTTCCAGAGCTCTGTGCTTCCAGTTTTTCCCATTCCAAGTGATTCTTTTTAAAATAGCATTTACATAAAATGTCATTCATATAAATTAATTGCATACTCTTTGATTACTTTGCAAATTGAAATAAAATCCAGACAACTTAACAGGGTGAACAAAATCCTATTTAAGCTGTCCCTTTACCTTCTTCTCTAGATGGGTAGTTTTTATTTTGCATCCTTGAAAAAACATTTTGTGGTCATTCTGAATTATTATTTTATTTGGATTTTCTGATTCCTATTGTGCTAGCTCTTGTCTTTCAGGTTTTGTCACATTCTGTTCCCTCTGTCACCTCTCTTCTTATTTTCTTTTAAACAAAGTTTATTAGAGAAAGAAGAGAGGAAAAAGAATGAATGTCAGAAAGAAACTGCCTGTCACCCTTCTTAGTTCAACTTCAAAACTTCTAGGAAGTCATCCTTGACAAAAACCTTTTATTATGCAAACCAGATAAGCTAATATGTTTGCTTTGTATGCACAGCATACCAATAGCACCCATTTATGATTTACTATAGAGTGCTTATGTTTTTTGGACCAACTGGGTAGAATAAAAACAACATGATAATTAAAAGTTATCCTTTTCATTATGTTAACTAGTGTCTCACACAACGTATTGTATGGGCATGTTTCTTAAAATATATTTGTCAAATTAGTAATGAGTGAATTCATTAATGCATTAATGAATTTAGAAGCCACCAGCTTGGCACCTTATATAAAAAGTTTCAGAAAAAAGATTTTCATAAAGAATAGTAGAACTTGATATGTATAAATGCTTTTAATGATTACATGTTCTCAAATAATATTTTTTCAAATGATACTAAAATAACATAAACCATAAATGAGATTTGTTTTCTGAAAAGAAATTTCAGAAAAATGAAATTGAAAAACAAATATCAAAAATGTACTCTTTTAGTACTCAATCACAAAAATTCTATTCTTTAACAGGTGAGTAAATAAAGAACAAAGTCAACACAAATAATATAAATTTTGTATTGACCATAATTGTATTGTAGCATCAGCTAATAAGCAATTATATCTTTAATAAATCTGGAATTTTCAGATTGACAAATCAGGCATTGTCAAATTCATCATGTGGTGTGTCTTCCGACTGCTAAGCCTAACCTTATTTTGGACATCATACATATAATGAACATAGAAGAAGTCTTAAAATACATTTTATAACATTTAAATGTATAAGAAGTTCACAAGACTGGAATGAGTGGTGTGTGTTTTTCTTTTCTTTTCTTTTCTTTTCTTTTTTTTAAAGCAGGATTTAGTGAGAGGACAGAAAAGCTCCCACAGTGAGAGGGACCCAAAGGGGTTGTTGCCCAGTGTGTGGTTTTCAATGTGTAGAATGTGTGTGTGAATGTGAGATGGATATTGTGACAAATGTAACATGATTGGATCCTGTAGACAAAAAATACAAACAAAACTATCATATTCTGTGACCAAAACCAGAGCTAGACAACGTGGTAAGTCTTGTTGCTAACTAGATAGACAATTAAACAGACATTTTCACAGCATTTCTTATGAGGCACTATAACGTAAGTGATTGCCATCGCAAATTCATTTCAGTCACTCAGTTCCAATAAAACAAGAGCCACTGTGTTGTTTATTTCACATTTATCTTTTTAATAGTTTGAACTGTTCTTAACAGTGTTTTTGGAATAAATTTTTGCTGAAATTGATTAAACTAAACTGATTAACGATGTTGTTAAATCAATGTTCTTTTATTTAGAAACTAGAATGCTTTTACTGCTAACAAGTAGTAGTCTTGTTTTATAGTATCTGTTGATCCTACTCTCCATCTCTGTTTTTCTTCCTTTTCTTCTCCTTCTACCTCTTTTTCTTTTCTATTTTCCTTTGTTGTTTTTCCTTTTTTTTTCTTTTTTTTGAGTTGGAGTCTCACTCGGTCGCCCAGGATGGAGTGCAGTGGCCATTCCCGGCCACCGCAGCCTCGCCTGCTGGGCTCCGGCAATCCTTCCAGCTCAGCCTTCTGAGTAGCCGGAATTACAGGCATGCGCTGCCACACCCAGCTGATTTTTTGATTTATTGTAGAGATGAGGTCTCGCTGCACAGGCGGGTCTCGAACCCGCGGGCTCAGGCAATCCACTCACCTCAGCCTCCCAAAGGCACGGGATTACAGGCTGAGCCACCGAGCCCGGCTTGTTTTTCTTATCGCAATGTCAACTCATTTGAAAAATATAAATGATAAATATTAACATATTTTAATAAAATGATTCTCTGTCCTCATATGTATATGTAACAAATATCAATTCAAATATGAATTATTGGAAAATTACATAATATTAGAAAGGTTCACGGGATCATGATTATAGTTAAATTACAGAATTTGATATTAAGGGAAGTATTCCATAGTTTTCACACTATCACATCCTAGCAATGATCATATACAAATTATACACAATCTATAACCAAGTTTTTGGATATTAAAATATCTACCTAATATTATTGTAAGACTTCAATTTTAAAAGTTTATAATTGTCTGTTGTTTAGTATCTGCAATTAAGCAATCAACTAATTTGACTGTAAATTAGTGAGCATTTACTTTATACTTGGCAATATAATGACTACTGTATGTGGTGAAGCTCACATGCTGGTAGTGAGAAGCAAAGAATAACAATCAACAAATAAAAACTAAATTCTGTAGCTATAAGTGTTATGCAAGGGCTAATCTAGATCAAGTGGTCAGAGATGTACTCACTCAGGAGGTAATACTGGAGTTTACATCCGAATTATTAGGATAAGCAGATATATGAAGTTTTGGAGGAAGAGTACAGGCACATTACATTGTACTTCATATATATAATACGAATACAATTTGTCAATTAAATATAATATTAGTTTTAAAAACTAATGATAATTAGTGAAATAAGCTTAAGGAACAGAAAAAAAAGTCAAAGAAGCAAAAACTTGATGAAAGTGTGAGTGGTAGACAAGGTCAGGTATGTGAGCACAATCACAGTGTGAAAAAAATTTAACCATGATGAAAAATTTGAATTTATTGCAATTTTAAAGCAAAATTATTGAAGTGTTTTAATGAATAAATTATGGGAAGTTATTTAAGATAATTTTACTTTTAGATTCCCTCCAGTTGCTACTCATTGAGAATACATTGTGAAAAAAAGAAAGAGATACAGGCACAATGGAAGCAAGAATGCCCTGTGGAATTTCATTATAAGCATCCAAAAGAGATATCCCAATGCATTGCAGATACCAGTTACCAGGTTTTATCCTATCTTTGATTATATAAATATTAAGGTAATATTTATAATAAACTATATTGGGAGCTATAATCATAATCTTCTGTAACTACATTCAAAGTTACATGATATACACAAAGATGCATAATTATAAACTACATACAAAGTGAAATATATTAACTATTAACTTTGCTTCTTTCATTCAGACTCAAACATCTGGCAGTGTGTGGTTTTCTAGTTTCACTAGGGAATTAGGTGATATCATTCAATTTTAGATTTTTTTTTTCTCAGTCAAGTATGTAACTAGCCTGCAGTGTTATCTTAATTGTGTTAATAGCCAATGTGTATTTTTGAAAAAGACTTTCTTACAACTACATCCTCTTGGCAAATGAATTCCTAGGCCTGTACATTATGTGTGTGAACGGAGGATGATTGGGTGATAAGGTAGTGGATGATTTACATTTCTCAAAAGCTATGAGCAAGATCTCATTTTCACTTTCTGTCATAGACTAGAAATATAAATACACACGTACATATCATCCTAGGGAGACAGAGCAGTTTTCCATATTTCAAAGAAGAAAAAGGTGCATGTACTATCATAATAACATAGTATATCTTTCATTTAAACTATCTCTTCCTTCTATCAATTCTTCTATAACTGATTTTGATATTAATACTTGTCTAGTCTCCTTGCCACTACCCTATTCAAATTCCTTATCACCCGATGCCTGCATTACTAAAATGACCTCTCCTTTACATTTTCTGCCCTCAATTTCATAGTCTTCCAAATCATCTTACATACCTTTGGCAGGTTAATTTTCTTAAAACACTATTAGCTAGAACTTTAGCCAAAAGCGATAAAATAAGTCTTGATATAAAATAACATTTAAAATATTTTACTTTCCAAAAACCTACCATGTAATAGGATTAATTGACAAGATGATTATTTTCAAACCTTTTTGGCTAATACTCAAAGCATCAACAAATTGGCTACAACCTGCTTAAGCATCATTGTCTTTCAATACAGTAGAAAGAACATAATCAGAAGCAAGAATGCACAACTTTTAATCCTGAATATTTTCCTTTCTAGTCTTGTAACTTTAACCAAATTATATAAACCCTTTGTAAATACATTTTCACGTATATGTTATGAAAAATTTAAAATATTTGCCATATTCACTTCAATGAATATGAAACAGAAAAAAATGCACAAGATTTGATGTCCATGGATCTGAGCCAGGATTTTCACATATCATTTATAATCTATAACTTTTATCAGTTACCCAACCTCTGTAATTTTATTTATTTTTCATTTTCCCTTTATTTTATTTTTAATTTTTTTATTTTAAAGATGTGGGGTACAATTCAGGATTAGGTTTACAAGTGGTCATCATACAGATAAAGTGTGGGCTTCCCTTTGGTCCCCACTTTGATTGGTTTGAGATCAGGTACCCTTATTGATATTTTGACACACTCCCCATCCCACCCTAGTTGTATCCTACTACTACCAATCCCTTTCTTAAAGTTTTATGGTAATTTTTCAGAGTCCATTTATGAGTGAGAACATGTGGTACTCAATTCTTTGTTTCTGTGATAAATCACTGAGTATAAAAGACTCTAAATCTATCCAAGTTGCTGCAAAGTCCATATGAAATTTTAATTATTTTTAAAATGGATTATGAAAAAGTCCCAACTCATAGCGTTCTAAGAGTATTAACAAAAGAAATGGATGTGAAGAGATTTTTCTAAATTATTAAAATATATTTCTATTGTTATTTACTGTTTCATATGCTAAATAATATGGAAAACCAAAGATAAAACAATATATTCCAAGAAACAGTCATGGAGAATAGGGCAATAAGAAAAAAAGACCACCAAAAAAGGGTTCACTTTTAGATGTCACTTCTGTTGACAGTGAAGAAATTATGGGAAGTGATTTAAGATAACTTTACTCTGAGCTTCTCTCCAGTTGCTACTAATTGAGAATGCATTGTGAAAAAGAGAAAGACATACAGGCACAATGGAAGCTGGGATGCCCTGTGGAATTCCACTGTAAGCATCCAGAAGAGATATCCCAATGTATTGCAGGTACCAGGTATCAGGTTTTATCCTTTCTTTGTTATATAAATATTGGGGCAACATTCATGATAAACTATATTGTGGGCTTTATTGGATCTTATTCTTGCTGGTGAACTCCGGGAAATGACATAAAAGAGATGTTAGAAGTATTCAACTTGAGGTATATGGGAACTGTTTTTTTGCACATCAATTCCTTTAGTCATTTTTGAAAGCTGTTTCTCTGCCGTGCTCATTCAGTGGCAATTATTGGCCATGCTACACACTAGTTTAACATATTTTGGCAGGTAGACAAGCTCAAGAACAAATTACTTTCAATTCTTAAATGATAATAAAAGTTATTCAAACATGTCCATGTTCTAATCCTTGTAGCCTGTGAATAGGTGAAGTTACAAGGCAAAGGGGACTTTGCAGATGTCATCAAGATTAAACAGATTAAAATAGACAAATTAACTTGTATTAGTTAGTTGGGTCCTTTATATGCACCCGTTAAAAGCAGAATGTGCTCAGACTGGGGCCAGAATGAAAGAGAGGAGAGATTCAAGTGTGAGAAGAACTTAACACAACTCTGATGGTTTTAAAGAAGAATGAGTCCACAAGCCAAGGAATGCAATAAACATCGAAAAATTGCAAGAGGTTCTGGGACAACAGTCAACATGCAACAGGAACCTGAGCCCTACAACCACAGTAATCAAATTTAGTCAAAAATCAGAAAGAGCTTGAAGTGAATTTTCTCTCAGAGCTTCCAGAAAAGACCTTAGGCTGCCCAATGCCTAGACTATGGCCTTCAGAGACATGAAGTAGAGGAAGTGGTTGAGCTCATCCAGCCTTCTGGGTGAGCATTAACATAATTCCCATTGTTCCAAAATGTTAAATTTGTGGCAGTTTGCTATAACAGCAACAGAAAATTAATAATGAGGGATGTGATATGTCACTCAATACAGGAACAAGGACAATTGTTTCAAATAATACATTACCTATAATGTCTGCTGTTTTTCTTTCCAACATTCAAACTGCAGGAAGGATTCAGTGTCTCCCTTAAATTCTCACATGGAAGTTGCTCTTTAAACTAAACTGTGTTTACAAAAAGAGCTACACAATTTAGGATATGATCGTGTTCTGCCTAGAAAATTTCTGTTTCTGTATTACAAAAAATGTCTTTTCAGTAAGATTGCATATTCCTCCTGGGCAAGGACTCTAAATATATAAAACTCTTTTGTATAACTCAGGAAGATATAAACAGTAAATGTTGAGAAAGACTACACAAAATACTCATCAATGCACCACTATTTATCCACAATTCATTGGTGCCATTTTTAAATCTATGATCAAGTGCATCCTCTGCATAAATAAACTTAAAATCACTACTTCTCTTTTATGAATGTTGCTTTATTTTTTCACTTTGCCTTGCAATTTTTTTTATCACTGCTTGGCATTCCAATTCTATTTGTTCAGTTTTGGCTGGGCATATTTTCTTCTCTCATACAGTGGATTCACCAAGTTTTCTTTCCCTTCTGTTTATATAGTTTTTGGAAAAGACATGAGTTTTCTTTTAGTACCACATCCTTGAGTGAATTGCCAATGATTCCTGTTTAAAAGTAATGGTTGCCTAAAAAAATAAAGGTGCATTTTATTTTGTGTGAATAGTGCAAATCAAATTTTGGCAGAACAAAAGGTTATTTGGAGATGGTTTGTTCTAGAAAATGTCTTGTTATAATCATTAAACTTAAAGTTTATATTAGTTTGTTGCTGTATTCTATTACTATGATAAATAGAGTAGCATAAGAAAGAATGAATGACTGGAAGGATGGAACTAATAACAATTTAGACAAATTGAATTTTCACAGCCTAATTATTGTTGAAAGTATATATTAAAATAATTGCTATAAAATATGTATCATTCACATAAAATAGAAGCAAGGGTAATTTTATTAGATAAATTATTTATTATTGGTTTGCCTTTTATCTAAGAGTTTTACATATTAATAGAAAAATTATGCTACAGCTAATTCTCGAAAGGACATCTGAATTGTATATTGATATGGAGTAATTTTTAATATGTCTTTTCATTTTGCATCTGACAATCTTTTGTTGCTACCTAACAAATCATTGTCAATTCTTACAATTTATTTGAAAATTTTTAGATATAAGAGCTAAAACTATTTAAAAATAATTTTTGCTTATACAATCATTAAAAGTTTATCAAATTTAAAATAAATGCAATGTTTCTTTTCGGTTGTTGTTCTTTGCTAAATCAACACCAAAGGCAACATTTCTGATGCATGTTGTCTGGAAAAAACATAGTAGCTATAAACAAATTATACATATATAAATTAAGCCATGTGACAAATCTACAGACTTGCTTGTGCACTCACAAGCATTTTTATATGAGCTACATAGAGTTTTGATAAAATGTCTGATATGATAATATGTAAAATAACAATAGTAGCCATTAGAAAAAATAGTATTTTTAAAAGAATTTATGCTGTTAAATGAGCTGGAAGATCATTTTAATATTGTTTCATCATTTGAAATTATTATGGAATAAATTAAGAGAGCTATAGTATCAGGACATAACAGGGAAATACTTTTATTTATCATACTTAATTTTTGTTTCAGGACTATTACCAGCTATGTGTTGAGAATCATGACTGGTTTCTAATATAAGATTTCTCTGTAACTTTTATAAAGAAATACAATCATTTTTCTGTGACATTAGAAAAATATTTTGGAAATTAGTGACAGAATAATTTGTTTCCCTAGAGAAAGAGCCTAAAGGCCATCACTGTCAATGTCAATTAATTTAAAGAATGACAATTTAAAGAAAAAATGGCAATTAAAACTACAGGTGTGGGACACGTTTCATAGAACTGAAGAAAAAACAAAACAAAACAAAAACTTGTAAGAGCTGGCGTCTTGCCCAGAATGGAAAAAATGATATTATATGTTGTTAGCACTGATTAATAATTATTTCTGCTGACAGTTTTTTAAAAGACCACTAATGACAGAAATAGGAAATGCCTGGGTTTGTCTAAATCATATTTCTTGACTTTCCAAGAAAATTCGAAGAAAGCATTTAGTCCTTTAAATCAAGGACAAAAAAAGAGCATCCAGTGCAGTAGAATATTAACCTATAGCTCAAGGATGGCAAAATTTCTAATTATAACTTAATTTCTCTACTCTCTAATTTAGGATAAAACGTGTCTGATTGTCTGAATAACGAAACTTCCTTTTTACCTAATTATTCCTGAATATGGAGAAACAATTAACAGACTTTAAGAGAACTTATAGCAACTCATGTGACTACCACAAATTTCTAATTAATATAGGCATTCATTTAAGAAAATAGACTTTATTATGTGTTATGTATTTGTGTCGACTTGGAGTATTGAAAATGATATAAAATGTTTCATACATATGAAGCAGTTAAAACCTAGAGAGCAATGCAATCACATAATGAGGACAATATCTTGTGCAAGGTATGATGATGAAGGTGAAATGAGAGAAAATATTTTATTATCAAAGACCATTGAGAAATCTTTTAAAAAAAGAAATAAACTTGAAATTTGGTATTACATTTAAGAATGCATTAGGAAAAAGGACATATTTCAAGTAGAGAAAAGCCCAAGGAGTAATTTTAAAAAGAAGCATGGTGTGTTGTGGGTATGTTATAAAGTATAATCTAGAGTGTATATATTTGTGAGAAGAGTATAATGAGATGAGACTAGTAAGGCAACTTAGAAGATGAGAGGTTAAGCATCTAGAATTAAATCTGCTTTCTCCCTCTACAGGGTGTATTCTTCGGGAAAATCCTTGGAATAATTAAGCTGGTAAATAATAGTAATATACTAAGATCTCTTATTTGCATTAGTCCAATTTAATGACTCAGTATATTGCAATTGTCTAGAATTATTTACAGAATTATGCTGTATGCAACAATAAATATTTTATATTTAATGTGTTCTATTGATAATAAGATAACTTAAACAGAACTGGAGAAGCAGAGTTTGAGAGCTGGTTAAAGAACAAATCACAGAGACAAAAGAAGATTGGGCAGAAAAGATTTATAATTCATCAGATTAAAAAAGATGAGTACCTGGAATTGGCAATAGATTAGAAAAGATAGATTATATGTGAAATAAATTTCAGTGGCAGGGCCCTTTGATTGCTGGGTCTTTCTTGTGCACTGGAAATGGAATCGCATAAATATTTTGACTTGGACAGCCAGTTAGATGATGATGTCATTCTCATAGAGAAAATAAGTAACAGAAAGTATATGCTTAAAGTGAAATTATTTAGCTCAGTATGGACATTTAATATTTGAGTCACATTGTGACTGTTCAGTTGGAAATAAAACTGCAGATTTATTGACTTAAAGATGAATGTAAATGCCTTTCTCTACCTGTTCTCACATTTATTCTTACACCCATTTTAATCCAGAATAGTTGTCTGCTATACATCTTCCTGTGAATAACATATAACATATAACAACAATGCTGTAGTTTTAACAGTTAGTATAAACTTTTGCACTTTGCTGAAGGAGTTCTTATAGCTAGACAGACTGAGCTTAAAATTAAACTGTTTCACTTGCTAGTAATGTGATGCTGAATAACATAGTTGACCTCTCCATGTCTCAATTTTCTCACCCAAAAGAGTACTTGGAAAGATCACAAGTTAACAACCTAACAAGTTACTAAAGGAAGCTAGAAAAGCAAGACCACCAAAATCCTAACTTCAGCAGAAAAATCCAGATCACCAGAATAAAAGCCCACATATGGGGCACAGAAGACAAAAAGATAATACTAAAAAATACATAAAACAAAAAGCTGGTTCTTTGAAAGGATAAACATGAGTGATAATCCCCTAGCTAGACTGACCAAGAAAAAGAGAGAAAAAACCCAAATAAACACAATCAGAAACACAAAAGATGAAGTCACAACTGACCCTGAAGAAATACAAAAGATTATCAGAGACTACTATGTACACTTGTATGGAAACAAAATTGGAAACCTGAAGGAAATGGAGGACTTTCTGACATCACACAACCTCCCTTGGTTGAAACAATAAGAAATTGAAACCCTAAATAGACCAATAACAATCCATGAAATTGACTACATAATAAGAAAATTCTGCAAAACATAAGAGGAACTGATATCAATCCTACTGAAAGTATTAAAGTAATTGAGAAAGATGGAACTCTCCCCCAAATCATTTTATGAATCTAACATCACATCAATACCCAAGTCAGGTAAAGACCCAACAAAGAAAGAGAACTACGGGTCAATATCCTTGATGAACATAGGTGCTAAAATTCTCAACTGGATCCTAGCAAACTAGACTCAACAACACACCTCAAAAATCGTCCACCACAACCAAGTAGGAAGGATGCCAGACTGTTTCAACACTAGTAAGACCATAAATGCAATTAAATACATTAACAGACATAACAACAAAAAACACATGATTATATCATTAGATGCAGAAAACACTTTTGATAAAATCCAGCACCCCTTCCTGATAAAAACCCTTGAACATCTACGCATAGATAGAACATACCTCAAAATAGTAAGAGCCATCTACAAGAAACCCACAGTCAGTATACTGCTAAACAGACAGAAATTGGAACCATTTCCCCTAAAACTGCAACAAGACAAGGATGCCCTCTCTCACCCCTCATGTTCAACATAGTTTTGAAAGTTCTAGCTAGAGCAATCAGAGAAGAAAAGATGATAAGGATTATCCAAATAGGAAAAAGGAAATCCAGTTATCCCTCTTTGCAGATGACATAATTCTATACCTCGAAAACCCAAGAGAATCTGTCAAAAACATCCTTGCACTAATAAAGAACTTTGACAAAGTCTCAGGGTATAAAATAAATGTGCAAAAGACAATTGCATTTCTATACACCAATAATATATAAACAGAAACCCAATAAAAAGCACAATTCCATTCACAATAACCACACACACACACAAAAATAAAATACCTTGGCATCTACCTAATCAGAGATGTGAAAGACCTTTACAATGAAAACTACAAAACACTGCTCAAAGAAAGCAAAGATGACACAACCAAGTGGAAAAATATTCCATGCTCATGGATTTGAAGAATCAACATTGTTAAGATGTCTATTCTACCTAATACAATCTACAGATTTAATGCAATACCCATCAAATTATGAGCAACATTCTTCTCAGACCTAGAAACAACAATACAGGAATTCATGTGGAAGGATAAATGACCACAAATAGCCAAAACAATCCTCAAAAAAAAAAAAAAAATGCAGGAGGTATCACACACCCAGACTTTAAACTTTATTACTGTTATAGCTGAACGCCAACACACAGAGAAGCTCAGATTATGAGTCCCTTGTTGATACTGGCCACCGAGAGTGGACTAATGTCCCAAAGAACTCTCGGCACCGAACAGAGTGAGTAGTGGGTTTTTAAAGGTAGACATTACATAAGCAGTACAATTTGATTGTTATTTCTTGGCAAACCATATGATTAGTAAGCAGTATAGATGATTACAGAATTTATGCAACCAGTGAGTTTCCAATCACCGAGGGGCACAGGAATGTGGGTGTGTGGTATGATTATGAGCAGGTTACATGAGGGGGTCTACTATAGGCTAAGATGGAAGATCTATTACAAAATGGAGTTACTTACTCATGTCAAGCAAGCTATTTCAGCATGCTATTATAGGTTTTGCAGATAGACATTTCATTATAATGCTACAATAAACAAAACAGCTTGGTATTGGTAAAAGAACAGGCATATAGACCAATGGAATAGAATTGTGATTCCAGAAGTAAAACCTCAATTTTTCAACCAACTCATCTTCAAAAAAGGCCCCACCTCCAACCACTGGGAAGAGGAGAACCTGCTCAATATGGTGCTGGAAAACTGGCTGACCACATGCAGAAGATTGAAACAGGACCCCTGTCATCCCCATACACAAAAATCAACTCTAAATGGATCAGAGACCTAAAAGTAAATCCTCAAACTATAAGAACAATAGAAAATGCAGGAGACAATCTTATGGAAATTGGAACTGGCAACTAATTCCTGATCAAAACCTGAGTGCCCATGCCATAAGAGATAAGATAGATATGTGGGAACTCAATAAACTGACAAGCTTCTACAAAGGCAAAGAAACCATCAAGAGAGCAGGGAGACAGCTCACAGACTGGGAAAAAGTAGTTGCCAACTCTATGTTTGACAAAGACCTAATGACCTGGGTGTATAAGGAACTCAAAAGTGATAAAAAGAAAAAAAACAAACAGCCCCATTACAATGTGGGCAAAAATATGAATAGGCACTTCTCAGAAGAAGACATATGAGCAGCCAACAGATACATGAAAAATGTTCAGCCTCATTAGTCATCAAACAAATGCAAATTAAAACTACACTGAGATACCACCTAACTCCAGTCAGGATGGCCATCATCAATAACTCAAAAATTAATAGATACTGGATAGTATGTGGTGAAAAGGGAGCACTTCTACACTGTTGGTGGGAGTGTAAACTAGTACAGCCTCTGTGAAAAACAGTGTGGTGATTCCTAACAGGTCTAAAAATTGACCTTCCATATGACCCTGCAATCCTCCTACTGGGAATATACCCAGAAGAACTCAAATCACTCTATAAAAAAGATACCTGCACACATATATTTATCACAGCCTTGTTCACAATAGCGAGAACATGGAACCAATAGTGCTGCTCATCAAAAGAAGACTTAATAAAAAATGTGGTATATATACACGATGAAATATTATGCAGCCTTAAAGAAGAACAAAATCATGAACTTTCCAGCAACGTGGATGGACTTAAAGTCTATATTAACAAGTGAGCTTTCACAGAAACAAAGATCTGAGTATCACATGTCTTATCCATAAGTGGACCTTGAACGACTTTCATACTATAAGAAAAGGATTGACAATAGCGTGAAACTGCAGGGGAGTGGGGGTGTGGGGAGGTAGGATTGGCAATAGTGGGAAGCTGCCAGGAAAGGGGGGGGGGTAAGTCATTAACAAAAGTACTTGCACAATGAATATTTGTATACCTAACCCTGAATTTTACTTCACAATTTTAAAATAAAAAATTTAAAGGTGTGAAAAAAAGAGTACTTGCCTTATAATCCTATAAAGAGTAAATGAATCACCATACACACATATTTGCTTGAGTATAAATCTGGTATACATACATATAATCTCCTAGCACAGTGTATAACATATTTTAAGTACTGAATATTTACTATTATTATAGTTCAATTTCCTGTTGGTTGTTAGCAACATCAATAGAGTCTCATTGGAAAATATTTTCTATACTTGGATAATTGTATCACTGCAGGAGTCAGAATGGGTTGAATGTTCTTTTGTGTGTATATTACACAGTCTGTGATATTATTGCATCCAACTCATTCTTTGAAAGAATGACGTGAAATACAGGATACTGAAGTCATTTAACTTAAAGTTGATGGAATAGCTATGCTTTTCTTTAGGAAATACAGCACAGTTTCCAACTATTGGTAAAAGATCCCCCAATTCTATGTAAGTTTTTCAGCTTCCAGATATTTTAGAATATGCTGTGTCCTTCGTAATTCCAGATGAATTTTAAAACCAGCCTATCTAAATTAACAATGTTGAGACAAAGTGACATAAGCATATGTTATTATCTTTTTCTGATTTATAGGGAAAGTATTCAATATCTTACCTTTAAATATAGGTGCAGGTTTTTAGTAAAATCCCATTTTCATGTGGAAGCTTATTTTTATTTCTCATTTGGTTAGGCTTTTTATCCTGAAAGAAGGACAGACTATGTCACATGCTTTTTCTGCATCTATTAAGAAGATCATATTGTCTTATATTTTATTCTATTGATAGGCTGTACTAGTTTAGTATGCTTTCAGATCTTAAGCTAATCTTGCATTCCTGTAATATTTTTCATTTGCTCATAAATGCACAATTTTTTTTTGTTTGTTTGTTTTTTTTGAGTTGGAGTCTCACTCTGCCGCCCAGACTGGAGTGCAGTGGCCACTCCTGGCCACAGCAGCCTCCACCTGCTGGGCTCCGGCGATTCTTCCACCTCAGCCTTCCAAGTAGCCAGAATTATAGGCACGCACTCCACGCCTGGCTGATTTTTTGATTTATTGTAGAGATGAGGTCTCGCTGCCCAGGCGGGTCTCGAACCCGCGGGCTCAGGCAATCCACTCATCTCAGCCTCCCAAAGGCGCGGGATTACAGGCTGGGCCACTGAGCCCGACTCACAGTTATTTTTTATATGTTGCTGAATTTAATTTGCTAATATCTCTTGAGAATTTTTATGTGCATATTTTAATCAACGTTAATTTGTTGGGGGTTTCTTACTTGTCATGGTTTTGCCTGGTTTTGGTATCGAGGTAATATTAGACCTTGTAGGATAAATTTAGATGTGTTTTCTCTCATATTTTTGGAAAGGCTTTGTAAACAACTGGTAATTATTCTTTATATATGTGCTAGAATTTATATTTTTTCCTATACAATCTAACTAAAGGTTGCCAATTTTATTAATCTTTTCAAAGCACCAGCTTTTAATTTCATTGATTATCCCCATGTTCTTTCTATTATCTATGTTATCATTTTGACTCTAGTCTTTATATGCTCTTTCTTCCTTTTGAAGTCTCATTTACATATATTTTTCCCGTGTTTTCATATCAAAGGTTAGGTTAATGATTACAGATCTTTTGTCTTTGTTAATATAAATATTGATATACATAAATTTTTCTCTAAGCACTGCTTTATCTGCATACTATAAGTTTGGTAGGTGTATTTTTTTATTAATCCCAAAGTATTTTTTAATTTTCTTTTTGATTTATTAAAATGACTATTGATTACAAATGTGTTGTTTAATTTACCCATATTTGTGAATTTTCATATTTTATTATTGATTTATAAATTAATTCCTTTGTGCTGAGGAAAAATATTTTGCTTCATTTCTATTTTCTTAAATTTATTGAGGATTGTTTTATTATCAAGCATATAGTTTATCCTGGAGAATGTTCCATGCATACTTGAAAATAATATGTATTCCATTGTTTTGGGGTACAGTGCCTAGTAAATATCTTTTAGATTTATTTGACTTATAATGAAGTTCAATTTATTTATTTATTTGCTGTTCTTCAGCCTAGTTTATTTGTTATTGAAAGTGGGGTGCTAAACTATTTATTACTATTGTTGTATTATCCATTTATTACTACATTTCTGTCAAATTTTGGCTTTTGTATTTTCAGGCTCAGAAATATATGTGTGTATATACACACACATACATAAATATATACACATGCACACTTATATATAGATTTCTATATCGTCCTGATAGATTTTTTTATTACAATAATAATTTTAAGTATTATACCCTGCCACTCCAAAATACCAATTTGTTTCTTTTTTATAATTTATAAATCTTTTTTGGAATTATCTATTTGGTATAATACTGTATTCAAACTTTAATTTTATAAACATGGTTTCCTTTAGTAATTTGAATTTATTTATAACGTCTGTTTTGAAGTCTTTGTTAAATCCAGCATTTGGTACTCTCACAAGAAGTTTCTGTCATCTGTTTTTTTCAGGGTCTAGGTAATACTTTCCTGTTTTTCTTCATGTTTTTTTATGTGAAATTGGGTATTTTAGATAATATGTTATAGTGATTTTCTCCCTCTTCCCCCCATTTTCTGGGCTTGTTATTGTTATTTGCTTGATTACTTGATTAATGATTGACTGCTCTATTTTGGCAACGTCAATTTTCTCCTCACAGTGTGAAGCTTCTAATATTGCTTGTCAAGGAGTACAGTCTTAGGCATGCCCACAGTCACCCTGGGGAGACAGAGATTTTTACAAGGCTCCCTTTGGCTCCTTCCCTGACCGTCCCAATTGTAAAGATGCACTAATTGTCAACTGATTGCTATGTTTTTTTCCCAAGAATATCCTAGAGATTAAATTACTTCACAGATTAATATAGCAAAATTCAGGCTCCCTTGAAAGGCTAGTTCTGGAGGTCAATTTTAGATATTTTTTCTGACCCCAGGAAGTCTCTTCCTAAATGCCCTTTTCAACCCGAGCCAGGCTTTGTTAAACTATAACATCAGTGACTCTATCACCTCCAAACTGCCTTTCACTACAACTGTCACTATATTTGAGAATACAATTAGTTTGGACTTCCTATACTCTTTGCAAATAAGATCAATTTCTTAAGGGAAACATTGGAGCTGTCTTTTCTACAACCTGCTTCTCCCTTTGGGAGAAAAAAAAATATCTCTGAGTCAACAGCTATGGTACTTCCTGCTTTAGGAGTTGAGTGATACTCCTGCTTTAGGATTTGTATGTTCAGCAGTTGGTGATGAAACAACCCTAGATCTCCTTGACTTACTTCTTTTGATGTGACTCTCTCACTTCAAAAAGCAGAGGCAAAGGCATACGGGACCCAGTGTTCTTAGTGACACTGCACCTAAGTCAAGCAGCTGTCCTCTGAGTAGGGACTGTGAGTATGTTTGGAGCCCCTACCTCTCTAGCACAGTCCTGTGCAACTTAGACTCAGTGACAGGCAACTGGGTACAAGGTCCAATGTGCTTCTATTCTGTCCCTCTTAGGAAAAGCATCTTGCAGCTGGGAGCTGGGGCCAGAGAGAGGCTTGTGTTCTTGGCTGCACCAATCTGGAGTGGAGTTTCCATGTCACTGAAGTGGGACGGATGATGGAGAAGGCCGGTATTGTTTGTAGTACCACAGATTCTCAAGTTCTCATCAATTTTTTAGAACGTATTGAATAAATTGTTCTTCCGTTGTTGATATGTTCTTAGGGCCATTTCTAGGGACTTTATATGGTTATTTTTGTCTTGTTTTAAGTATTCACCACCTCTGCTGAGAAGCAGGTATGCGAAACTCCTTATACTCTCATGCCCTTCACTTTAATTCTGAATTTAAATCTGATTCTCTCTTTCTATTTTGCCAAAAAAAATCCATGTCTTAAGGATTATCAGATGCTTTCTCAGTCACAAAATATTATAATTTCCCATTTGGCTACTTTTTAAATGAATTATGATTCTTTGAAAATCAATCTGGGGGAAAAGGGGCAAATAGAAGAGTTTTCCTGTCAAACATCCATCAAAATCCCCAGTACTTGGAAAACCATGATTAAAAGTCATGATAACAACTGATTTGCACAAGAATTTAGGCTATATAGAGCACAGACTTTAGAAAAAGTTTAGTTACATTGGAAACCCCAGCTTTGACCTTTGTCTGTTTGCTTTGGATAGGCACTAACAGAGGACATATGTAGGATTCTGATGACATTTATTCAGACTATATACCAGCCACAAGCATTTTCCAATTTTTAAACTTGGTTGAGCTATATTCTCCTTATTGTCAGACAAACTAAGGCATCACAAACATACTATACTTTTAGAATATGAGTCAATTGACCTGTTATGTCAAGATCATTATGAATGACATCGTTTTAGACAGCATGGAAAATATTTAATGATTTTTTTTTTTTTTTCAAAATAGAATTAGCTGGGCAACCCTTTTTCAGGTCCCCTCCCACTTGGGAGCTTTTTTTGTATTCTCAATTAACTCCTGCTTTCTTATCCCCCTCTCCAAAAAAATAGAAATAGCTTTATTATTTTTTGACTAAAAAAGTATTTTGTGCTCATAATAGAAATAGCTACATATTATTGCAGTGTGAGTTTTTTTTATTTTAAATATGTGGGGTACGATTTAGAGTTAGATGCATAAGTGGTCATCATACAGGTGAAGTTTGGACCTCCCATTGGTCCTCATTTCAACAGATTTGGGATCAGGTACCCTTATTAGTGTTATGTGCTACCCACCCTGTCAGTGACATGCTACCACCAATTCCTTTCATGTAGTATTATTATAAATGTTCAGGGTTCACTTATGAGTGGGAACATGTGGTACTCAGTTCTTTGTTTCTGTGATGGATCACTGAGTATGATGGACTCTAAATTCATCCAAGTTTCTGTGAAGTCCATAACAATTTTAAAATAACATTTTCTATATTTCTGACTTAGATCTGACATATAGATAGGCAAGTGACTTGGAAATAACATTAGATATTTTACATCACTAAAGCCCTATTTAGTAAGTTATTGCACTTACAAGTTATCAATGGCAGTACACAGTACATTATAGTGGCAATATGTCGCATTTTTTATTTGGCCTAATAAATTTAGTGTTTTTTTCAGGTATGAAATGAATCTTGTAGAAATGTGATTCTTATAAAAATCCAAAATTTTTACTGGAAGGAATTGAAACTGCTTTACAATCATGTTGATTAATGTTATGTTACTTATTTTCATTGTGTACGTTGTGTTTAGTTAATAGCTAGCTTTTGCAAAGGAATTGACACCATCTATGATCCGAAAGGCTGTTGTAGTAATAGAAAAGCTATTTTGTTTTAGAAAGTATTCACAACAATATTTTTAAAAAACCGGTATGGATTGAAAGGCAGAATATATTTGTTAATTTGTGACTATGTGTTGTTCCATTCTTTTCTCTCTGTGAAGTCTAAGAATACCAAAATATAGGGAGGATATCTAGAGTTGTTATTGTGACATGGAAAATTTTGTCAGGGACACATCAGAATGAGCAATAATATGAAACATATAAACAAGTTATCAGATATATCTCTGGTAACATGAGAGAAAATTAGCATCAGTATAGTATAGTACCTTAAAATTATTTTTGTTGATTTCTGTGATATATCAATTAAAATAACTGTGAAGAAAATATGAAATTGTAGAAGGACAGACAATTATAATTTCATATTGAAAACAGGAAAATGTCATTATCATTTAAATTAGATTTAGGCTGTTAATGCAACTTTTAAAATGTTTTTGATAAACATCAAATTATGTTTTTACTGCCATTAGTAACATCTTGTGTTTTAACTCAACCTTTAGTAAATAATGAAAGAAAAATACATAACAAAAATATTTTAAGGATGGGTTTAAAGATGGATTTACAAACAGAATTCTATATAGAATGATGGCATATGGAATCTAATTATTTGTATTGTAATTGGCAAGAATAGTGAAGCTACAGTTAGATGGTTGCAATGTGCTTTTATTGTTGTTCTATTTCTCTCCCTGACAGTGATATATGATTCCAGTCTTATTTCTTCAAAATTGTAGCCCAATGGGAAAAAAAAATCAATCATATATTTTTAATATTAAATTGTAGTTAAAAGGAATACACAGTTTTTCTTTACTTTTAGAGTCTAGAATTTAATATTTGGAAACATATATAGATTTTTTTTGTTTTTAAAAATGTGCTTCCAAGATGAAATTGTAATTGTCTGTCCTTCTACAATTTCATATTTTCTTAACAGTTATTTTAACTGATATATCACAGAAATCAATAAAAATAATTTTAAGGGACTATACTTCCTCCACAGTTTACAAATAAAAATTTTAAAAATATATTTTATGGAGAAATTCATTATACTAATGCACACAAACAATTCAATTAACAACTCTAGTGTTTTACTTGAGGTAGACTAATTTAGTCAGTAAAGTAGCGAAGATCTACTTACTCATTAGGCAAGAGAAAATATAACTTTTTTGCTAAAATTTTATGTCAAATTTATTATTAGAGGCAGATGTTTAATTAGTATACAAGATGAATGAATTTAAGAGGCTCTCATAAAAGTATAATAAATAAAAATTGGTACAGAAGGGATAAAGATTTTTTGTATTTTAAAAAATTTATTGTTTTGAAACACAAAAATGTTATGCTAAAATAGATACAGAATAGTAAATTTTCCAGAAATCTAGGCCAACCATGAAAAAGAAGAATATGGGGGAGGGACTTACCCTGCAATATATTGTCATATTACAAATCAACAGCATAAATTCAGTATAGTACTAGCTGGGGAACTGAGATTTATGCACAGAAAAGAAGTCTTGGAGACAAGAGACAAACCTATTAATAAATGTAGACTTAGAGTGAGTGTAGTGGCTCACACCTATTATCCTAGTAACTTGTGACACCAAGGTGAAAGGACTTCTTGAGCCCAGAAGTATGAGACCAGTCTGAGCAACAGCAAAACCTCATGTCTACAAAATTAAATAAGTTAACAGGGCATAAACTTTGATTGGCACAGCTTATAAGTCATTGGGGATGGTTAGATTATTTGGTAGATGATGAGAAACTAGTCCACCATTTATAGAAAAATAATATATATACTCCTTTTTAAAAAATTTTAATTCAATTTCATTTTATTTTATTTTATTTTATTTTATTTTATAATTATGAGGTAAATGTGAAGGTGCACTTACTACCTAAGTAAATTGTGTGCAGGTGATGTTTGGGTTATTTTTTTCCTGTCGATTGGTTTGAGCTCCTTGTAGAACCTGGATGTTAGGATTTTGCTGGAAGCATATCTCACAACTATTTTATTTTTTCTCTTGCTGTGGGCTGTCTCTTTTCCTTCTTGATGGTTTCTTTTGCTGTGCAAAAACTGTTTAGTTTCATAAGGTCTCATCTGTCAATCTTAGCTTTTTCTACATTTATCTTTGAGGACTTGGCCATGAATTCATTGTCTACTCTGATGTCCAGGAAGGTGTTCCTTAAGTTTTATTCTAAGATTCTTATAGTTTGAGGTTTCACAATTAAGAACTAATACATTTATAAACATGTCAGATATAATTCTTATAAAAATACTGAGGAAAGATTTTTACCTTTATTTTGCAGATAAGAATATTAAAGTACATGTACTCAAAGTATTTTGTCCAGTATCATGAATTAGTTAGCGTAGAGTCTATATAGAATCCTAGAAAATCAGAACTTATATTCTCTTTTTATATCTATATTGGCTTCTATGTAATATTTAGCAAAAAGTATAAGCGTTGATTTTTTTTTTTTTTAATGTATGATCCATCTCACTGCAACAGCGCTAAGATACACTGAATGAATTTATTAGGCTTCATGACAATCTGCTGAAATTTCTTTTTAATTGACCTAAATAGTCTTATTATTTGCATTAAGTTATTTATTTTTATAGAGAACTAAAGTGTTAAAATTATATTACTTTTGAATTGCCTAAATTAAGCATTGATAAAAAAATGAAGCAATCATTTATAATTTTACATTATATTTCATATTATTACAAGATAGATTTAGGTCATTTTTGATTCCTATTTATGCACCCTATTGTGAAACAAGAATTGTAAAGTTCAATAGTTTTTGGAATCTTTGAGATATGTCTAAAACTTTTATTCATATTAGATTAAAATAAATATGGGACAATTAAAGATGAAATGATCCTGAACCGTCCCTTTTGAAATAGTAAGAGAAGCCAATGAAAATGGGAGAATTAGTATATATGAAAGACATTTAGCAACTGTGCTTAAACTTTCAGTATGCTGTTTATGTGTCGGTATTCTTGTGTCTGTGTATGTGTGCATGCGTTTCCTTCACAGATTGCTGTTGTAAGTACTTAGGAAAAAAAAGGTTAATGACCATTATGACTGTCTAATATAATATTGAAAAAGGCAAAGTGAAAGAAATTACATCTATTTTGCATGAATATTTTGAAGCATTATTTAAGTGCTTCTTATTGATTTTTATGTATCAGACAAATATTAATACATTGGAACACATTTTCATTAAAAAGAAAATGAATAAGCTGGAGTGGCATGGAGAAGTAACCTCATATTGTCAAGAACTTCAGTTTAAAATATTTTAAGAGTTAACATAAAATTTGAAAAGAACAATTCAGACACCTTTTCTAGGATATGAACACATTTTTCTGAGGACTAGCTTTTAAATCCATAGTAATTTTGACTTATTTACAACTTTTTAGTTAAAAATTATATTTAAACTTAGTAAATGAAATAAATAATAAGAAAAACATTTATGCAATTATATGATGTTATATATTTGCCAGTGTTTTAGAAAAAAAATTCTCAAATATTGTCCTTCCTCTGCACTTATACCACCACAACAATAATCATCAACACAGAAGATATCTGTGATCAAATGTGTGGGTTTTTTCCTGCACACCAAGCAACAGACATAAGCCGGATTTCCTCCAGTTCAATTCTGACACTGTTTATCTGGAGACAGTGTCAGATTGCACGGCTTGAAACTCAGTCCCCCTGACTCCCTCTATAAACTGGTAGCAAGTCCAGGCCTTCAGAACTTCTGACTGATCAGGCTTTAAGTTGAAATTCCCACGGACCTCTCTTTGGGTTCAATTCATTTGCTAAAGTGGCTCACAGAACTCAGGAAAACACTGATATTTACCAGTTTATTGTAAAGTATTTTGTACTGAGGTATGAGATAAGACACACAGAACTTCCATGCCCTCCTGGGCATGTAGGACTGTAACATGCCAGGAACACTCACCAACTCAGTCCTCTTTTTTTTGTTGGAAGTTTCATGAAGTCAACACTCCTTCCCCCAGGGTATAGAGCAGGACTCTCTCTGCATAGAGTCTGAAGGCTTACAATCATAAGCGGACCCTGAACATTTACCATAACACTAAAAGAAAGGGATTGGCAATAGCAGGAACCTGCCCAGGGAGGAGAGAGGGTCATAACATCAATAAGGGTACCTCGTCTCAAATCAAGCAAAGTGGGGACCAAAGAGAGGCCCAAATTTTACCTGTACGATGACCACTTATCTACCTAATCCTGAATTGGACTCTACATCTTCAACATAAATAAAAATAAATTTTAAAAAAAGATTCACAATCAAAAAGATGGAGGAAGATTATAATCCTGCCTTGGGGCAAATGAAAGGAAGCAGAAGGTCAGAAAGATTCTGTCTCCGGAGACTTATCCACTGATTCTAACATACCCAACATCCTAAAAAAAAGACAACTGCAAGAGCTCTGGGAGTTAGGAGCCAGGAGCTGTGCAAAAAAACCAGTGTATAAATATATATCATAACACCACAATGGGTAAAGATATTTGAATTGATAATATATTTACTAAGACATTATTTTTACTTCAATTTTTATACTTGTTCAACTTGCTTAATATTCTAATTGTTCAGTACAAAATCTATAATAGATAAAATACTTTCCTCTTACTGAAGCCTATATTGGAGGAGGCTGCAGTTACTATGTGCTTTTACAGACTTTCAGCTAGTTATATAAATGGATATATTTTCTTATGTGGGACTTCCTAAGTCTCTTTCAGAGTTTCTGAGAAAGAGCTATTATAATAGGGCTGCCTGTTAATGACAATAAATTCTAGCCATTTTAATACAAATGGTTTATTTTCTATTCACCACTCCCTTACATTCATCATTATTATTGTTAAGTTTTCTGTCATTCATAGACAGTTACTATTTTACTCCGATTCTTCTCTAAAAGTGATTATAATCAGCCACAGTTTAAAACTGATTCTTTTCCAGAAATATTCATGAAAAAAAACTCTGACAGGTTTTCCAGAACACAGGTTTCTGATAACTTTGTGATCATACCATCAGATTGCGTAAGAATTTACAAAATTCTAATAAAGACACTAATAGGCTCATGAAACTGCTATTCCAAAATTAAGGAGAGCAAGAATTAATTACATGGAACTTATGAGGATGATTATAATTTCTGACTTTTTGTTGGAGACATTGCTAGTTTTTTAAAGTTTTGTTTTTCAGATTTTAGAATTTGTTTCTTTTCTTTTAAGATATCTATCTATAACATACAGCAATTTGGTAAAGTTTACCTCTGTGAACAAAGATAAAGCAATTTGTTTTTCTGCCTACCTGATGCCTTCAAAATTCAGACACTGTTAGTGAATATTCTCATTTTCATGCCAACATGGTTATTTGCATAAGTTCAATAAGAATCTGTTCTTGTAATAGAACACAATTAGAAACACTGATTATATTATCAAGGTTTGGGTAGAATTTCACATATAAGAATGATACATAAAATGAGATATGGTCATACAGCTTTAAGGAACTAAGGTTTACTTTAAGGTGTCAATTCTTATAACGCACCCCTTGGAAAAACTGGCTTGATACCTAGCTTTAAAGTATTTCTGGTTTTAGAGTAAGGAAGATCACTTCCTGGCAGGCCCAGAAACTTCCAGATATTTGGGAAACATCAAGAAGAGAAGAATGTACCCAATTTGTAGGGATTGCAAAGTCTGATGGCAAGTCCTTAACCTGTCTTTTTAGCTTTGAGAGGTTCTTAAAAGTCTGAAAAGTTTCATTGAAACAAACTAAAAAAGACCTAGATGGTTAATCACTATTCTTGCTGTTCTTACATATAATCAGCATAAGCTTAATAAGACTGAACTTATTTTGCAAACAACTTAGTCTTACTTTAATTATCTTTGAAAGAAATAGGGGTAATTGTAGAGAGAAAAAATGTATTTCAGTGAAAAACGATGGCACATTCTTGTGGGAATTAAACTCTAGTATGGTTCATCTTTAATGTTTTGTTATATATCTTAAAAAATAGACTGGATCCTAAATCTTTCCAGTTTCGTCAAGTATCTGACTACAACTCTCCAAATTAACTTTTCTATTGTTTCTCCTACCCTTCTGATTTGGAATCATTAAAAATGAAACTGCTCTTTCCCTAAAGTACCGAAGCTGGATAACTTGGTATATGCTTCGGAGAAATCACGACCACAGATCATGTATAGACAACATTTGTGCCTGTTGTGGGCTGCTCAGAAGATTCCCTGGAACACTGAATGCCATGACCGGAGTCTTTTTTTTTTTTTTAATCAGAGTCTCACTCTGTTTCCCAGGCTGAAATGCAGTGAACTCAGCTTCCAAAATTCCTAGGATTACAGAAATAAGCCTTCACACCTGGCTCCACCATTTAAACTGTCAGTCAGAAAATTCTTCAAGTGGCCACTGCCATCCTCATTTCACAGTCTAAAGATGCCTTGAGTCCCATATCTAGAAATCTCAACTAGCTGCTCCCTGGTGTCACAAACTAGTTTTCTAACAGTTAATCTCTATTCTTGTTTCCCTTTTATTCGTTTCATAAAAACTCCCCTCATTAAACACCTGACTGCTAGTACCATCCCTCAAACATCCTCTACTACGAAGTCCTAACAGATAATTTAATTGATTCTTAATAAACAAAAGACAATCAAATGAGAAAAGGAACTTCCACTGTTTACAGGGAAAAAAAAAAAGAATGAGACATTTTTTTCTTTGAGTAACAAGGGGGAAATATAAAGATTCTTTGTCTGACCGTACTTTATTCAGGCTCTTGAAATTTCTCCACGGCCCAGCTCTATTCCTCATTAAATTCAGTTTTATCAAAGAACCCTGCTTTGTCCATTTAGAAAGAATCCTTTCCCAGTCTTGATTTTGGATCACACTCAATATCTCATCAGGTTCCTCATCTTCCACCATCTCCCAGGTGATGTCTGATCACCCTCACCTGTCTTCAGCAAGAATACTCTTCGACTGGTTTATTCAGAATCCCCCATTGCCCCTGATGTTTTCCCTAGATAATTTTCCATCCACCAAGCCCTATAATATTCTCTGGCTCCCACTTGCCCGTGCTGTATTCGGAGCTGAGCCCAGTCTCTCTCCGACACCACAAAATCTCTGTGCCCTGGTCCCTATATACATTACAATAGTATAAATGATTTTCCTTACATGCTTTGACAAGTATTATTCCATAACTTTTTATTTAACAGTATTATTTCTAAAAACTTTGCTCACAATGGTGCTTAAATATGTCTATGGTAATATTCTTCTGAAATTGCATTTAATACCTTACAATGTTCTCACATTTCTCATTTCAAAACAAAATCATTCATTTTCTTCTGAATCTCTTGAATCTTTTTCTAAATTCCGCACCTGTTTTGGCAAAGTTCCACTACCATGGCTATTGAAGACCCGCAAGTAGTAAATCCAAGACACATGTTTTCCACTTTTTTGTTTTCATCTTAACTTCTCTGAAAACAAAGTACCTGGAGAGTCAGGACAAAAACTAATTAAGTATTTTTATAAAGTGAGATAATTGTATTAAGTTCTATAAAAATCGTTTTATTTCTAGGGTCCCATCTTATTTATTTATTTTTTCATATATTAGCTAAGAAGAATCCTTTCCCTATCAGAAAGCAGATCTCCTATCAGATCTCTCTCAAGAAGTAGGCTCCTTTTGTTATTTTAACTTTCTCTTGAGTTATTAATAGTTTACTTTTTCTGAATACTTTCAATCAGCATATAAACAGAGTATAATATCTTGTGTAATAACTTCTATTATGCAAACTCAATTGTTATATCAATCGATGCATTAAATTTCCCCTTCTTAAATGTTGTATACTTATAATGATTACACATTATTTACTTTCCAGTCACTATTTAATCTTCTCTTGATTTCTGAACTTACATTTTGGTAAAACTTCTACTACCACAAGTATTGATGACCTTCAAGAAATAAATCCAAGGTGTACATTTTCCTCTTTTTAAAATTCATTCCAGTTTATCTGTCACTAGAGTCTCCTATTATTGCTCTTTTCTTCTTGAAGATTCCTTCCTCATTAAAAAAAATTTTAGACTGGGCACAGTGGCTCAACCCTGTAATCCCAGCACTTCGAGAGGCCTAGGTGAGAGGATTGCCTGAGTCCGTGGGTTCGAGATCAGCCCGGGCAACATTGTGAGCCCTTGTCTCTACAATAAATTAAAAAAAAAAAAAAATAGCCGGACATGGTAGCACATGCCTGTAGTTCTGGCTACTTGGAAGGCTGAGGTGGAAGGATGGCCTGAGTCCAGCAGGTTGAGGCTGCAGTGGCCAGGAGCATGCCACTGCACTCCAGCCTGGGTGACAGAGTGAGATTCTGACTCAAAAAAAAAATTTAACTGACAAATAATAATTGATTATATTTAGCAAAGAAAATGGATATGTTAATTAGCCTATTTGTTCATTTCACAATGTATACATATATTAAAACATCACATTGTACCCCATAAATATAATTCTTTAATAAAGAAAATTCTGTCAATGTCTAGTGGACATTATGCTACATAACAAAAGCCAGACACAGAAAACAAACAAACATATTTTTACTTATTTGTGCAAACTAAAAAGTGGAATTAATTATAATAAAGAGTAGAAGAATGGTTAGGACAGGCTGGTGTGACTGGAGTTAGGAAAGGGGAAATAATGATCAAAGCTATAAAGTTTTAGTTAGATACTTTTCTATCTTCTTTAACATTTCTATCTCCTACATAAATATATGTATATTGATATTTCACAAGCTGATTTTTCCTGCATTCACTCCTTAAAAGGTGGTTTCACATTAAATCAGTATAACCACTTATTGTTCTCAGCTCAGAAGCAAGTGTTAAAACAAGGTGGCAGAAAATGTACCTCATATGGCCAGGCATTGTGGCTTAAGCTCGTGATCTCAGCCAGGGTCAGAGTATTGCTTAAGCCCAGTAGTTCAAGACCAGCCTGGAAAACATAGTGAGACTTCGTCTCTACAAAAACACCCAGAAAAACAAAAAAAGCCCCCAAAACTACCAGGTGTTGTGGTATGCACATGTATCCCAAATACTAAGGAGGCTGACCCAGAAGGATCCCCTGAACCCAGGAGGTGTAGGCTGCAGTGAGTTGTGATGGTGCCACTGCACTCCAGCCTGGGTGACAGAGTGAGACTCTGACCAAAGAAATATATCTATCTTCCTCACAGATGTTTTATCATATCAATATATCTGCTTCTTCTCTCAACCAAGCACAAGCAGGTTTGCTGTATTCCTGGGCCAAGTTAATGGTCAAGTATATTAAATTTCTTTTAAAGTATTAGAAACACAGGCTAAAATACTGGCTTGATTCAAAAACCCTGACTCCTTCCCATTTTAAATGTAAAAAACTCAGATTATAAGTGAAATGTCAGTAGTCTGATAATTTGTGATTTTCTTTCAGTTAAGATGCAATTTACACAACTTCCTATTTCTATTATGTAAGTAGCTTTAAGTAACCCCAGTTTGTGCGTGGTGAGATTGATCTCAGCTAAAAAAAGTTCAAATGTTTCTTAAAAATTGCTAAGAGAGTATTTTTGAAGTGTTCTCACCACAAGTTAAGTATGTGAGGTAATGCATATGTTAATTCAATTTAGCCTTTTATGTTTCAAGGCAACATATTGTACACAATAAAAATACATAAGCTTTATTTGTCAGTGAAAAAAACATAAATGTGGTCTGGAGTGGACCTGAATGAAGTGACTTATGATTACACATTCAATTACTGTACATAGTTGGACTTAGTTGTAAATAGAATCATCTCCAAAAATACTACAGAATGGTGTTCTACTGGAAACAGCCTTATGTTTCTGCAATTCTTACAAAATGGTGATTAATTGTATGCTTTTTGTACAATCACATTGTTAAAATAATTAGCCACTTCAAGTTCAATGGCATTCCAATTCCACTTGGGTGTTTTCCTTAGATCATTCCAGAAGATCCTTTGATTTCTTCTCTCTTCAATTTAAGCATTTAAAAAATATGTACATATTACCTACAACAGCAAAAATGATGAGAATCATATTCCATGTCAGAGGTCATAAACTTAAAATCAGGACAGAAATGCAAACCACAATTATGCACTTGAAACTGCCAGTAGAGAAATTGTTTTCAAGTTCTGTAGGCACATAACTTTCGCTTTTGTCAATGACCATCATATAAGAAAAGTAAGCACAGGGCATACAGCATTGTTTGTTCCAACTTGTATAGATGCCATTTACAGAACAAAATTCATATCCATAATATATTGCATTCTGTTCTTTAAAATAGACATAAACATCACAAAAAAGTAGAAAGACTCATTTTTATTTTCACATTTCTAGAGGAATTGTGCCATTTTAAATGTGTATCTATCACAATCTCATAATTTACAAATAGACTTACAACATATATTTCCCTTAGGTATTTTCTAGAAGTGCAAGCTGTTTCAGCAATGTTAAATTTACATTTAGAAACTAATAATTTACTCTAAAAATAGCATCTAATAAAGACTTTCTAACTTTCAGCAGACTCTTATGAGATCAGAGAGAAAAGGGAAAAGCACATAACCCAATCTTTGGTTTAGGTACATTAATCTTTTGCATCCATCCGAGAGGAAATCTGCTTAAAATAGGACAAGAAACCTCACTGAGAGAAGCAATTGATAGCTCATTGTTCTGTATGGTATAGCATAAAGCAAGCCTTCTGGCCTGAAAGTAGATTGGGAAAACCATTTGTACATTTTAACTACATAGCCCTGTGGAAAAATCTTATAACTTTCTTTTTGCAGTATGGGTACTACATTTTTAAGTAGCCACAGCAATATGTACCCTGTTTGCTATCAGATCTTCTTAGGACTAGCTAGATAATAACTGTATTAAATTATGTTGGTGTTTAAAAGAAAAGTAGAGGTGGCAACTAGCAATAAAATTTTCACACTGTGGTAAAATTTCCACAATTAACAATCAAGCAAAAAGTTGGAAGAGAGTTTTTATTGGAAAGAAAACTGGGAAATACAATTCCTATTATTTTTCAAATACCAGATTCAAATAACTATGATGGGAGTTATAATCAAACAAAATAATTCACACACTGAGCACTCATCTGTCAATTCTAGACATTTTTGTCTTCCCAGGTTGAAGGTAGAGTTCAACTTGCCCTAAGTGAACAGAGCAAGGCCAAAGAAAACTACCCGCCTGTCTACTATTAATTGCTAAACACATTAGAATTCTTTTATTCTTTGTTTTGAGTTGGAGTCTCACTCTGTCACTCAGACTGGAGTGCAGTGGCTGCTCCCAACCACTGCAGCCTCCACGTGCTGGGCTCCGGCCATCCTTCCACCTCAGCCTTCCAAGTAGCTGGAACTACAGGTGCATGCTACCACGCACGGCTTATTTTTGATTTATTGTAGAGATGAAGTGTCGCCAATTTGCCCAGGCGGGTCTCGAACCCGCGGGCTCAAGCAATCCACTCACCTTGGCCTCCCAAAGCTCTGGGATTACAGGCTGAGCCACCGAGCCCGCCTAAAATTCTACCAATTTTATGACAATCTAACAGAAACAAAAGGAGCCAAACAAAAATACCATACAATTCAAGAAAGAAAAACTTAAACTAAAACTCAAAGTTAGAACAGAAATCATTAAAACATCCCTCAGATGAAATAGAGAAAAGTTTAAGCATGATTTGTTATTTTTAATAGGGTGAAGATATGTTTTTTAATTAAATTATGGCAGAAAATGTTTTTCATGAAACTGCAGCAGAAAGCAAGGGAGAAGGTGAATTTAAAATACCACAGGACAATATGAAAAGAAAGAGAGATATGAAAAGGAAAGATTGAAAAGAAATTTATAAAGCAATAATAGACATTCAATACATAATGAAGAAAATAAAATAATAAAATTAGTTTGTAGAAAAGCCAATTAAGGATGCAGAACATACTTGATAAGATATTCTAAAATGTAGAATAGAACAGAAGAGTAACCAAGGGTGTGCTAAAAGATGGGAGGTGTAAAGGACAGACATTGGAAGTCTAATCTGGCAATGTTAAGTTTTTCTAGAGAAATACATTTTTAAAAATTGAAGTAACCATGTTAAAAAATGGTCAGAAAAGTTGTGTGAATTTAAAGTAAGAATATTTACACTTAAAGGCTTACCAGTATTCAAAAGAAATTTAAAGCTACTTACACATAACAGTATTTAATTTATAGATTAATCAAGGGATTTACAAAATAATGTCTCTAATCTGCATAGTTATTTGCCAGAATATAGTACAGAATAAATGTTACTTTGCATTATCCTATGGTTTTCAAATTACAAATGTAAAAAGAAAACATAATTCAAACATATAGACTAATATAGTTTAAGCTCTAAATAAGTACTTAGAAGACCATCTGACTTCCTCTACAATAACTGGCTTAAGAGCTAATGAAAAACATTGAACAAAATAACTATAATTATTCAACTTTCCTGTTTTGTAGAAATATGAAATAGTTAAGTGTGATATTCTTCAAGAGAATAGATGAGCTGCTTTGAAAAAAATTGAAGATTCATACTTTACAACATAAAATGCAAATTTAGAAAAATGATAGTGAGTATAAACATCAGTTAAACATTATTGAATTTGAATATAATTTGCTTCAAAAGTTAAAAAATGTTCATTGAAATAATAGTAAAATATAAAACAATTCAGTTTTCAGTAAGTAAAGGAAGAAAAGATGCAGATTCTGGCAAGGAGGCCCAAAATAGAAGGAGAATTTTGTAATGAGGAATGATAGCATATGTATTTTTTCTAAATTTACAAAATTTAATGTCCAAATACATAATCTAATATTAAACTTAAATATCATGTGTCTTTTTAAAATTTTCTTTGACATGTATTTAATAAATTGCACCTCTAAAAATAAAAAATTCATAAGGAACACAAAAAGTGAAATTCTCATTCCTTGGCTCCATTTTGCTTTCGCTTCCAGATTCATCCTGCAATGTAACCATTGTTAACCACGATCTTGAATGTATGTGTTCTTTACGACTCTGTAAAGAAGGAAAGATCAAAAATACAACTCTAACTGACCTAAAAAAGATAAAGATTTTTGACTCAGGTAACTGATAAGTTCAGATGATATTATGCAACTTCAAGTGAAGTTTGATTACATGCTTCTAAAAATGTCACTAGCAACTTAATAGCTCTTTGTCTCTATTATCTTCCAGAGTATCAGCAAAATTCAGTGAACATAAAGGATTCATGAGCTATTCTAAGCTTTCTCCCTAATGCTTTCAAATGACTGTTGCAATTGCAGACCTCGCCTCCAAACTCATGTTTTCTTGTATACAAGAAAGAGCCTTTACTATGTCCAGAGAATAAGATGGAAGTGTATTCATGTATGTATTTTTTAAAATATGGTAGTAGCTGCGAAAGACTTTTTTTTTTCTAATTGACTTTCTTTAGATCAGTCACATCTAGCACAATCAGTCACATAAACAAATGTTAGAATGAAACAGAATTTACCATATGTCAGGATTTACCATATGTCAGGATTTTCTGGGACAGTGGGTGGTTTGCTTAGAAGAGATAAAGTTATTGTGTTTTTTATCATGCATAATTATTAATAGTGCCCCTTCTCACTCTCAAACATGTTCAGATTTCGATCATAAATCACATGGACACTTTCGCTAAAACCATAAAAGTCCTGTCCTAGGAGGAAAAAAACAACAACAAATAAACAAACAAAAGACATATGACTGGGAAATTTGGATTCATGCTGTAGTCAACCAACAAATATACACCAAACATATTGTCAAAGTATTTCCACGTTAATACGTTCGGGTTGATTTCACTTTTTCTTAACAGCTGCATTGTATTGCACACTTACAATCATAGGATCATTACAAATTTTCTTAACGCTTTCTCATTGATGTTGCTGTGTTCCTTATTTTATTTTCCTTTTAAAAGAATGAAACTGGGTTCAGGTCCTTGCATGCAGTTTTTGTGCTCACATAAAGTATTTCTGAAAAATAAATTTTGAAAAACAGAAATGATGAGTCAAAGACTATAAAAACACAGCGTTGATATTTAATAACACACTGTTATCTCAAAAGCCTTATAAAATTTATACTTTACAAAATATGTATGAGTGTACCTTTTGTTTTATATCTTCATCAATATTTGATGTCATTAATTATTTTGATAGTCTTTAATTGGTGGGTATAATTCTATATTCTCTTTTTGGATTTTTAATGATTAGTAGCAAGGGTAAACACTTTAAAAATTTTGTGAATTACTAAATGACATCATTAGTTTATTACTCTATTTTGCAGGTTTTTTTTAAACAGGCATAGGAAGTTCTCTTTTTTTTAACATAATCCCTATGTCTGGCACATATGTGGCAAACATATTTGTGGGTCTGTCATTTATCTTATGAATATATATTTTAGCTAATTTTATAACATAGAATTTTTGTTGTTTTTGTTGGGGGAATAAAATACATAAGTCATTTTTTTGTGACTCCTATATATTTTATTCTACCCAAATCAAGATTGTAAAAATTAATCATTTTTTCTTAATATTATAAAATTATTTTGCATCTCAAATTTTAGGTTAATGTAACGTAAAGTAGAAATAAACTTTCTCTAAATATAACAATTGTAACCATCAAAATTTATTGAATAAATCACTCTTTTTTTTTTACTTTGGAATTTGTAGTTTTATTTATCAAATTATCTAGAGATTTATTTTTCATTTTAGCTGTAATTGACTAAAATATATAGATTATATTGGTTAAATTTGCCATTTTACAATATTGATTTCTCCATTCATGAACATGAGATTGTCTCCATTTTTTTTCTCTTTTTTTTTAGTTCACCTTGTTTGTCCTCTGCTAAAGTGCATTCTTTCAGAGGCCCAATGCAGTCTATCTCAGGTATTCAGTGTGGGATTTCACAGGTTCAACAGTGGTTTATTCCATTTTCTAAATTTTGCAATAAATTATTCATATTTTAATATAATATACTGCTGACCTCTTTAGTATTGTTCCAGCGTCTTCCCTTGGCTATTATAGGTAAAGTGCCATGTTAACCACTAACAAAAACTGTTTAGTTTCTTCTTGTCCAAAATGCAATGTATATCATCAGATGCTGTTCTTTCCTTGCTTTTAATTGTAAAAGAGAATTGTGTACTCTTTCGTGATTAACTGGATTGTGTCTGGAAACATTAAGCATAAGGATGGAAAATATTTAGTAAGTTATGATACAAATAATAATTAATCATAATTTTGATTCATTTTGTCATGTTTGTATATGTCTCATGACATAATATTAAATTAAAAAATTAGGCATGGTATCACTCCTGTAAAATATATCATTTGGAATGATGAAATATTTGTACAGGAGTGTCCTCCTGTGTAAGAAATTCAGAAATTTAGAAAAATGTTACTAGAAACTTGTATGATTAATTATTAAATGATTAACATTATTGCATTTCTCTATTTGGCATCTGAAATAATTGTGAGATTTTATAATAAAATCAAAGAGAAGGCAATGTTTTCTTTTTTTATCAGTTAATCATAGAGTAGACAAACCAGAAATATCCACATGTTAGAGAAAAACACTATGTATTATAATAAATTATATATGTTTAAATATATAGTTAATATTATTAAGAGTAATTAAAATCATATATGCATATATCTTTGCTAAATACTATCTGTCAGCTACGTAAATTTCATCCATGAATTTGGCATTTGAAAAGAATATAATTTTATATGATTGAAATACAGATTGAGAGCATGGGACTTGTAGTAACATGGGATGAGGTTTAGGTTTGGTTCTACAATTTTGGAACCAGAACAATCAATTTAACATATCAAAGTCTCAATATTCTCTGTTTATAATGAGTATAAATATGTCACATCTCAAAGAAATAATACTAGATATAAATGAAGTTTAAAAGAAGAATCTGACACTCAGCAGCAGTTGGTTTATTATTTTTATTATGTGTAATTGTTAGTTTGTGTTATTATTATAATTGTCATTTTTATGGTTATTGCTTTTTAAAATAATGCTGATCTCTATTGATTTATTTTTTCCATTATTCAACTAGATCAAGTATATTAATGATTTAGCCTCTCAAATGGAAGCGCTCCTGTTCTCTTAACAGGAATAAAATAAAAACAGTGCATGCATGCAATTATCTGGATTGCAGTTAAAATATAAGTTCCTGCATGCTACAACTAGAGCCACTGGCAGCTATTCACAATACCACAAAAAAAGTAAGAGGCTACATTACAGTGTACTAAATAACAAATCTTTTACTGAGAATTTTGGAGGGAAACAAATTTGGCATTTTTAACTTATGAAATCTCTATACTTTAGATTTTTGAGGGCAATATCAAAAACAGATTTACATATACTCAAACTTAATGCAGCCCAACAAAACGTAGCATTTTGAAGTTACTCTTCCAAAATATTTTTCAAAAAATAGCTACAGTATATGGACATTAATATTTTGTTCACGTCCTCTATGCTATTGTATTCCTCAGACGCAATGAGACCTAGTAAGAATGCACAGCAACTGACAGAGCAAGCTTATGAGCATACCTGTTCCATACGCAGATGTTCCCAGCCAATGAACCATGCCTCCATTGTTGACTGCATATAGTTTACTGCAGCTTCTCTAGCACCCATTTAACTTGTGCTCTAGTAAGTAGTATGAACCGAAACTCTATACAGGAGTAATCGCTACATCACTAAACCCACCAAGCAGAAACAAGAGAAAGAATCATGGTACTGGTGGAAGTGCAAGCTTTTTTTGTCTGATCGAGATACCTATAGGGGAAAAGTTCAAGTAATAAAAAAGTACCCACCAGCTGATGAGTAGGTATTAATGGATGGAATTTCCCTGGCAACACAAAGGGCATCTCAAACACCAACTTAGTCTTTCATGACTCAAATGTGTATGATCAGTAGTTGGAAGGTACAGTCACCAAAATCTCACTATAGCTTTAGAAACGTTGAAGAGATGGGAAAAATCTGAATAATCTCCATGGAAACTAGGTCATGCTGACCCTCAGAATTAATATGAACTCCCATTTCCAAAAACACATCCATTACTATATCCACTGCTATAAATGATATAATGCTTTGGTTAAAAAAAAATTTTTTTTAAGTATTCTTGGTACACCAGAGCAAGAATCCAACTCTGACCAAGATGGAAAAAAGAACCACAGAACAGATCAGAAAAAAAATCTGAGAATTTGAAAAGTATAAAAAGTATAATCTAACTCCAACCAATAGAACAACTCTTCTCTCAGACCTTGTATGTTTTAAAGTTTTCAACATATCTTAGTGAGGACAGAAATGCAAATATGTCAGAAATCCATTACTTAAAAAAAGTAAGTCATTGTCACCTTATACTTAAATCAACTATATAGGCAAAGGTTTAGCATTTTAATTTACCATAAGAGTGGTAATGGTTTTCAATGAGACATTCCTTTGTCTGCAATATTCTCTAGAGCCAATGAACATGGTGAGCCCTGGTGCCATCTCTCAACAGTTCAAAAGTTGTTTTAACAGGTTTTCTTTTTCATTTGAGAGATTACCAGCTATATGTCCCAACAATTAAATGGAGTTGTAGAAAATCTCTATCCTGAATTCTGTATATCTCAAAATTTCACAGCTATGAAAATTTTTATTGCACAGCTACTTCTGTGAAATATTATATCCCTCAAATTCATTTTTTAAAGCTTTCAGACTGAGTAAAGTTATGAGTTGAATACACATAGGTTCTACTTCCATATATAGGTTTCTGCTTAAATTAATTGAATATGCATAATATCTGTAGTGTTTAAACTGAAAAAATTAGTGCTGATTATAAAATGGATTTATTGGTGAAACTGTACAGACAATAAAAAGATTAGTGGGTGCTGATAGTTGGGATCAGTGCTGAAGAAGGGAGAAATGGATAGGTGGAACACAAGAGATGAGGCATTATGCATTTGCAAAGCTCATAGATCGAAACAACATGGCAAGCCCATATGCAAATATGGATTTAGTTAAGAATAGTGTATCAATGTTAGTTCAGTCATTGTTACAAAGTTAGCACACCAGTGCAAAATGTTAATATTAAGGAAAACTGAGGAGGCGGAAAGTAGTGATGTGTGAGAACTTGCTGTACTTTCTTTTCTAGTTTTCTGTAAATCTAAGTTTCCCAAAGAAATAAAGTCTATTTATGAAAGAGAAACAGATGGGGGTGGAGTAGGGCTTTTCCACTGATAACAGGGATACCCATTTAGTAATCTAACCACGAGACTGACAGATGGTGATTCAAACATGGCTTAGAAACTTGAAGGGAAAGGGCTCACTGCCTCCAGGAAATGACTAATTTACTTTTCATATTTCTGATCATTAGTACTCATTTTTCCCTCTACTCATTAGTATTTTGCATATACTTAAGTTTCTGAAAAATTCCCTTTGAACTAAATAGTGCAACAGTACATAACTCAATGAGTGACCTTCTAACAGAGGCAAATGCCTTTTAAACTATGTAAATGTGCTCTTTCTCAAATTTTCCCCAAGCAGAACTGATAAAAGTGCTTATGTTGCAAAATGATCCTTTGCATTCAAAATAAATAGATTTTAGATGTTAACTAAAAGAGAGAGAGAGAGAGAGAGAGAGAGAGAAAGAAAAAGAAAGAAAAAGGCCCTAAGCAAATAGATGCCAAAGGTTCAAGTGTTTGAAATCACTTTTGGCATTTGATAAATTTGGTAAAGTTGACAGCATGAGAATATAGTAATTTTGATAGAAGACTGTGCTGTACTGACTATAACACGTTAAGTCTATAGTCTTTCATTAATCATCTTGTTTCATCATTGACTGAAAAACTCAGGAGTATACATTAGCCAAAAGATGCAAATGATTGCTCCTAAGATTGTGACACATTTTAAAGTTTACCTAGTCTCGTGATATCTATCTATCTATCTATCTATCTATCTATCTATCTATCTATCTATCTATGACAATTGACTAAATTCAGACTTATCCAAAATCTACCATCATATTTCAATAGTAATTTAATAACTTGGGAAAGAGTTTTTTTTTTCAGCTCTATGACAATTTTCCTTCTTCAAATTCAAGATGCACTACCTTTTATTTTATAAATTATAACTCAATTTCTTCTAGATTCAATATAAACATTTTATAAATTATATCTCAATTTCTTCCAGATTCAATATAAAAAAGCTCAAATTTTCTAGTTAGTTTAAACTTATATTTAACTTGAATGTTAAAACTTAAAGGGAAATAATTCATTTAAAAGTTCTAATATTAAGTACAAAAGGATAAGTATTTGGTAGTATATGAAATTGGTATTATTTTACCATATACTAATTCAGTGAGATCATAAAACAAACTACAGCATGCTTATTTTATAACAATTCAAAACATATTTACATTTATGTTTTTTTCTTACACTTGTATGAGAAAATAAAGGTAACGAACTTTTTTTTTTTTTCAAATACGGAAATTAGAATTGAGTACTATTAAATAAAAATTGAAATATAGGCCGGGCTTGGTGGCTCGACCTGTAATCCCTTGCTTTGGGAGGCCTAGGTGAGTGGTTTGCCTGAGCCCGAGGGTTCGAGACCCACCTGGGCAACTTGGCGAGACCTCATCTCTACAATAAATAAAAAAAAAGTTAACCGGACACGGTAGTGCGCACCTGTGGTTCCAGCTGCTTGGATGGCTGAGGCAGAAGGACCACTGGAGACCAGCAGGTTGAGGCTGCGGTGACCGGGAGCGACCACCGCACTCCAGTCTGGGCGACAGAGTAAGACTCCAGCTCGATAAAAAAAATTTTTTTAAATTGAAATATAATATTTAACACTGCTAGTTTATTTCTGAACATATATACTTTTATAAAAATAGAAAATTAAATTAATTTCTAAAAGCCTACTAGTCTGAAAGTAATTTAAGGTGCTTTCTTGAATTCTCATTAATTTCTCAATTTATCTTAAATTTAATTATTTATTACTTTCATTTTTAAGCAACTGGGTATAGAAAAACACCTGCATTTTACTAATATGCTATTAACAAAATAGCAGTTAAATATATGACCTTTTCTTTATCTGTATGTGAAAAGTTTCATAGGTTTCTAAAGCTGAATTAGATCCTAAAAGCCAGGTTGCAGTAAGTCTCAGAGACATATATTTGGATTCTTGTACAAGACAGAAGATGAAGTAGGTTTCTGAGATTGAGAGTATGTTGCATAGTAGAAAAATAAAACTGGAACATTATCCTTTCAAGGCTATACCAGTGTTTTTTCCTACTTTGTATGATTTTTTGCCAATAAAATTTTTTGCCAATAAAATTTTTTGAAAGAGAGAAAGTTATTTTATATTATTTTGAATAAGTTAATACTATGTATGTATTTCTATATAAAATATATATGCATGCATGTTTACAACCATATATTGAGTATATAATACATATTACACTTAATACCTGATAAAAATCTTGTATAACAGATATTTACAAATTTTCAAACGTCAAAGATTAAGAAACCATTCCTAATGTGAAAGAGATCAATGAAAGAAGAAAGTGAGGTTGATTCTAACTTCTTAAAAGCAGCAAAGCAGGATGAAAATGAAAGTGTATCTGTCTGATTTTGAAAGAATATTTTGTTGCAGGGAATTATGCAAAGTTAAATTGTCTGTCAAGTATAAGGCAACTTCAAGGCATTTTGAAATATCAACAATCCACAACTGAATATTCATTTTTTTTAAAAGAAATTACTGAGTTCTAAAATCCAGACAGCATGGAATAGATTAAAACAAACAAAACAAAACAAAACCAATGGCTATAGTAAAACTATGTCACAATAACTGTTACTATAGTAAACAAACAATGTAAATAATGAAATTTGAAGAAACAACTTGTGCAACTATGCAGATATGGCTAGCTGACCAAATGTAGATTTTATGAACTATGTTAAAATAAAAGTGATATAGCCAAAGAAAATTGCTAAGTCAAGTGAAAGAGGTATAAGGCATATAAAATAAATATGTAAATTGAAAACAATATCATTTATATTTGAATAATTAGAGCATCTATACAGGGAAAGTCTCCTTATTGTAAAAATAAAATAACTTTAAAAAATCCTCTTACATAACTATTTGAATTTTTATGACTAAATATCATTTTTTGTAAACAGACATTTCTGTTAATTTCAGAAAATCATTGATTTACTTTTATTTTTCTTTTATAATTTGGTAAAACAAATGTAATCATTTTACTTATAATAGTATGTTTAACATAATTTAATAATACAATTAATTTTGTCATCACCTGTTTATTTTTTATTCTGTATTTTGTAATGAAATCTTAAAAAGTTTGCTGAATATTAAAAACAGTAATTTTTGAAAGCTGGAATTTTGAATAATTTGCAGACAAAATATTTAGAAAGGAAACAGAAGAATCTACAGATTAAAAGGATCTCAAAAGATGTATCATATAATTTGCATCTTGATTCTAACAAAGTATAAAGGGAAGCATGAGAGGATTAAGAACATTTATCACATGATACTTGATAAATAATACAACTGAATTAAATATAGGGCTATATCAGAAGATTATGATTGATTTAGAAAGTGTGATAACATTGTCATTATGCTTGTAAAAACTTTTTTATTTGGATATACCTACTGAAACTTTTGTGCACAAAATAATATATGAAATTTGTTTCAATATATTGAAGACATCTGGGGATGTCCTTAGTGGACATAAGTTGATCAACACTTAGAGTTTTAAAAAAATCATTTTCTCTAATATATAAAATAAGTGTAAATTTTTCACGATAAAAGTTTTAAAAAAAGGCTAGTCATTGTGACTCATGGCTGTAATCCCAGCATTTTGGGAGGCCAAGCAAGGAGGATCACTTGAGCCTGAGTTTGAGACCAGCCTGGGAAATAAGACCTAGAAAGACCTCATCTCCACAAAAAATAAAAAAATAAAAAAATTAGCCAGGTGTGGTGAGCAGAAGTTCAAAGCTGTGGTGAGCTGTGACTGTGCCACTGTACTCCATCCTGGGCAACAGAGTCAGAGTCCAATTTAAAAGAAAAAAAAAGATGAGAAAAAACATAAGGATAGATGAGAGGTAACAAACATCTGGAACATTCTTGGTTTAAGACTTACACATAATAACCACTGAGACATAAATCAATTAATTTGTCATTAAGCTCTGGTTGGAAATTATGATTAATGAGGATTCTAGCTTTTGATATAATTTTCTTTGCAGCTTGGTGTTTTATATATTATTGCATAAGCTCTTTGAGCATTATAAAATGATTTTTCCTCTTGTGTCAAATATACGGCTTTCTTATTTCTGTTTTATCTTAAAGTTTAATTTATTTGTTACTTGATCATTTTTTGATTGATTAATTCCATCATTATTTTTTGTTGACTCATGGAGTTTATAAAGGCCATGTTAGTTTTTACTCACAATTTTTTTAGTGCATGTCCTACTATTTGGTAGTGATAGTTGCTTAATAAGTATTTTTATAGTTAATTTATTAATACAAAGTGCTCTAGAAAAGTTACTAATTAGCAACATTTCTTAGAAGATAAAGGATTTTCCCCCACAAAGATTGACCTTTTATATATTTTGTATTTTTATAACATCCTATGTACAAAGTTTATAAATTACAGCAATACGTTCCATTCAGGGAAATTAAGATACCATGAAGTAGTTAAGAGCTCATCCAACTCTAGGGAATGGTAATGAGGCTTAAGAGTGAACAAAGACCATTAAAATTGAGTCATTATATAGGATCTATAATAACAATGCATCAAAGTAAAAAAAAAAGCAGCATGATTATAAGTTGCTAAATTAGAAATACAGTCATGAGTCACACAACAACAGGGATACATTCTGACAAATGCATTGTTAGGTGTTTTGTCATTGTATGCACAAGGTAGAATGTACTTTCACAAACCAAGATGGTAAAGTCTACTGCACTCCTAGGCTCTATGGTAAAGCTTACCTACTACTTACTTAATCAAGCTTTCATTGCGTTCTGTTCCTTGCAACTCAAATAATCTGGACTAAAGTTAATAAGAGAGGGAATCCCAAAATGGGATTTATTTCTAAAAAATTATGTATTTATTAACAAATATTTAAACTTCAGTCACATTCAAAGTACTCTCTGATGCAATATAACCATCGATGTGCTTTTTTCCACTGCTGAAAACTGTTTTACATTCATCAATTTTGATGCCTTTTAGTGCTTCTGCTGTTTTTTGTTTCATTTCTTCCATATCAGCAAAACATGTACCTTTTCTGAGAACTTTTTTTTACTACAGACACACAAAAAAGTTACTCGAAGTGAGATTGGGTGAATAGGGAGCGTGAGATACAAGGGTCACGCCATTTTTGGTTAAAGACTACTGACTACTCAGAGTGGTGTGGGCAGGTGTGCTTGTAAATCACCCACCAAACCACTAAAAGACTATTCAAAGAAAATTAACTGAAGCCTAATGCAGCCTCTCACAGCAACACTAGCAAGTACACTGATGCTAATGGGTTCCTAGAACACTTACCTAGCGGGGGAAGCCTGTACTAAATAGGACCCACACTCCAATAAATAATTCCTTTTGGGAGGGGGTCCTCCTTTTATATTCCAAAAAACACCTTAGTAAACAATGACTGTATCTTAAAGTAATGTCTCAGTCCTTGATGAAATCAGAAGTAGGAATATTTTAAAGCAATGGCTTACTTTCTCTAAATAGTTACTCTTTTTATTTTTTAATTTATTTTTATTTTTTTTAGTTTGACAATGTGGGGTAAAATTCAGGATTAGGTATAAAAGTGGCCATTGTAAAGGTAAAATTTGGGCCTCCCTTTGGTCCCATTTTGCCTGGTTTGAGATCAGGTACCCTTATTGATGTTGTGTTTTTCCCCCACTCCCACCCCGGCAGTATCCCTGTACTGCCAATCCCTTTCTTACTGTAATATTGTAAATGTTCAGGGTTCACTTATGCGTGAGAACATATGTACTCTATTCTTTGTTTCTTTGATAGATCACTGATTATGACAGACTCAAAATCCATCCAAGTTACTGTAAAGTTCATAGGTTTGTCCTTCTTTATGGCTATATAACATTCCATTGTGTATATGTACCACATTTTTTTATCCAGTCCAGTTTTGCTGTAAATAGCTACTCTTTAGAAACATGAGTCAAATTATTTTTGATTCATCTGCATAAAATAAAAATATTTCTAAGATTTATACTTTCCACTTGATATGTTATTTATTTTTGCTTTCTTACCAAGGTAATTGAGTTTCAAAAATAAACTTGATATTTGTTTTACTTTTCTCTTCCATCAAGGAGAGAGTACATCAATATAAAAAAACTCTGAGATAAATCCATATTTAGAATATGAGCTGAATTATTAACAACTGGTAATTTTGGAAATGTGAAGACAACGAACGAGGGCAAAGATGAAGTTCAAAGTATGTTCTCTAATTGTTGCTAGTTTGAATTGTCTCAAGTAGAATATTTCAACTGGAGATTACTAAGTTAAAAATATAGAGGGGATGCGGCAATATGGCGACAGGGCAATCCAGCGTCTGAAGCCCTCTGCAAGGGAGATCTGCAGTGGGTCTCTGACTCTCACCCCGGAGGGCTGGGGACCGCAGCATCACAGCCAGCTCTACAGACAGAGCTCGGCCACTGCCATCGGAATGACTGGACAGTTTTGACTGCATTCCAAATGGTCCCGGTGCCACTGCCGCCGCCCCTTCCCCCCACTGCCACTGCTGCTGCCGTCGCCGGTGCCACCGCTGCCACGGCCTCTGGGAGGGGTAGCATATTGCACCACGTGGCCCGAGGAGATCCACAATGAACCGCTTCAGGGAAGATCTGCTGGGATCGCTGCCACCTATCCTGCATCTGAGACTGTCCTGCCCGTCCGGCATGGGGCTCCTGTTGCCTGCTCGGAGGCAGACAGCCATCTTGTTCCTGTCCAGCCCCACCCCCTCTGGGGCGAGCAGATGAGATAGCACCACCTCCTGGCGATTCAAGGTAACAACACCGAAACGGGAGAAACAAGCTTGATAAAGACATAGACCAAACTGCTGAAGGAAGGTTAATCTGAACTGTCCTTCACAGCAGATCAGGGGCAATTGACTCTAACTGCAAACTAATTTACCAGCTTGAAAAGAAAACTAGAAATCAGACCTGAAAGGACATTGGACTTAAATGAAAGGTCTCAGAGTGTGCGTCATTGATTCTATCAGTTTAATGACTTAATTCTATTCCTACTGTATTGTTCCCTTTTTTCTTTTTTCCTTTTCCTTTTCTTCTCTCTGTAAATCATATCTTTGTATAGAGGAACATCACACTAACAAGGTGGTTGGTTAGCTTGTATATTAGCATCACTATATGTTTTATTTTTGTTTGTATGAGAGTTGGTTCGACTGTAGCTGTGGTCTATTGTTTTTATCTGTTTCAGCATAGGCCTCTCTCTCTATTTGTTGGCACACTCATTTGTTTCCCCCCTTACTCCTCTATCTCTCCACTCCCCTCTTCAACCCACTATCTGCTCCATTCTCTCCCCTCTGCTAACCACATTTTATTTCAGGCAGTAAACCTATAGCCCCACTGCATG